>NC_142799.1:63114029-63114380 GCF_049724085.1 Artemia sp. Qi Xiang Cuo | reverse complement strand
ATACTCTCAAAAAGAAATATCATTTCAATAAATTCCTTCCGTCTATATTTCCAGCTAAATCCCCCTCCCTCCACCATTGTTTTACAATCCCAAATTCTCGCAAAAAGAAATACTTTTTTCGATAAATTCCTTCCATCTATATTTCCAGCTAAATCCCCCCCCCCGCCACCAGTGTTTTACAATCCCAACTTCTCGCAAAAAGAAATACCATTTCTATAAAGTCCTTCCCTCTATATTTCCACCTAAATCCCCCCCCCCCACCATTGTTTTACAATCCCAAATTCTCGCAAAGGAAATACCATTTCGATAAATTCCTTCCCTCTATATTTCCAGCTAAATCCCCCCCCCCAC
>NC_142799.1:63075886-63114006 GCF_049724085.1 Artemia sp. Qi Xiang Cuo | reverse complement strand
ACTGCCAATTCTGAACTGATAAAATTCATTGTCGGAGTTTTTATACCCGTGTTCAAAAGAGCGCACAGTCCCCCATATAGCTATAATGATAAGTAGCGGACAGTACTCCCGCCAATACAAGCAGACAGTGTGATGACCGGATTCAACTACCATGAAAACATCACACACTTTGAACAGAGGTCAGCACGAATTTTCACGGTAGTTGAATCCGGACATCACACTGTCTGCTTGTATTGGCGGGAGTACTGTCCGCTACTTATCATTATAGCTATATGGGAGTACTGCCCGCTCTCTTTAATTGTAGCTATATGGTGGGATTGTCTTGTTGTAAGCATTGTAGCTATATGGTGGGACTGTCTTGTTGTAAGTAGTAATTTCCTATCTGTCTTGTACCTTTAATTGTACACAGTAATTTCCTACCTGTCCTGTACCTTTAATTGTACACAGTAATTTCCTATTACCCCCGTACCTTTAATTGACACAGTAATGTCCTATTACCCCCGTACCTTTAATTGACACAGTAATTTCCTATTACCCCGCTACCTTTAATTGTACACAGTAATTTCCTATTACCCCCGTACCTTTAATTGACACAGTAATTTCCTACCTGCCCCGTACCTTAGATTGACACAGTAATTTCCTACCTGTCTTCCCGGAACTGTTATATCAATACTACTTACATCTGATAAAAAATTTGAGGTAGCCATTTTGTTAAAAATAGTTCAAAGATCATGTAACAAAAACTCCTTTACGTATTGCCATTTCGTTAAAAATAGTTCTAAAATCAGATAAGAAAAACTCCTGGTTCAAAATCTCCCCCTCCCTCAGAGCTGGGACTGATGTTGGAAATATCGCTCTGATGGCCCGTATCATTCTTTTGGAAGGTTTGCTCGTATAAACTTCAGATAGGGTTACTTTGTATTGAAACTAAAAGTTGTAGTTCATTTTCTCAGAGCGGAAAAAGATCAGAGGGCAACTAACCCCTCCCTCCCTCCACGTCTTTGGGCGTATCGGATGGATAAACCCATCCGATAAAAATTTCAGGTGACCGTTTGGTTGAAAATAGTTCAACCATTAGATATTAAAACTCCAGGGTCAACATAACCCCCCAGGAACCAAGGATAGGCGTTGTAAGTTATACTCTGGGGATATATATGGTTCTTATAGAAGTGATACTCGTATATCCTTCAGAGAGGGCTCATTTGATTGAAAATAGAAAGTTCTAGTTCACTTTTAAAGAGTCAAAAGAGACGGAAACTTAATCTAGTCCTTCCACGTCCCTTTTCCCCCAACACATCCGATAAAAATTTTGAGATAGCAATTTTGTTAAAAATATTTCAAACATCAGATAATAAAAACTCCGAGGTTGACACAAACCCATTTTTTTCACTTTGATATTGTTACTTTGTTACTTTGATGAATATTTGATTTATTTTTTTAAAGTTTGATTTTGAAACAAGGAATTTTTAAAAACTTGAAATTTTTTGCAATAAAAAACGAACAAAAATTAATTTAAAAAAACTTTACGATAAATAAGTTTTTCAAAGAAAAGTAAAGGCCATTTAAAACTTAAGCTCAACAGATACAAATACCTTTTAAAATTCAACTTCAAAACGACCTGAAATTACTATTAAAGAATAAATGAAACCCAAAACGAATAGAAATTAAATAAACAATCATAGCAAAAACATGCAACAAGTAGTAATATAAATAAATAAATAGATCTTAAAGGGAATAATGCTTAGATTGAATATGAATATCAAGCTTACAACGACAAAAATATTTTCCTATTGAAGTATAAATGAAACTAAAAACGAACAGAAATTAAATAAACAATCCATGCAAACAAACATACAATAGATATTAATGTAAATTAATAAATAAATCTTAAAACGAGTGTTGGGGTTCCACCCCTGTTTCTTTTCCTTTCAGATAAATGACCTGTTTTCCTTTTCTTAATTACATTTGCTTATAGTATAATTTCAAAAGACAGGTTAAATTCCGTTACTAAGCGATAGTGGTTTTGCAATTGGTAAGCTTTGAACCAAGGTTATTTTTATACTTCCTGGTCGGGAGTCATTGAAATATAAATCTAAGATTTAGAATTAGGTTTGAATGGGGATGTAGCTGATTGGCTGGGCCAAGCGGAGGTCCACCCATATGAACAGTGGTGTACAAAATATAATTATGTTTTAGTCTACGTTTTGACGTAGCCTTCCCCTTTGGCGAAAGAGTCTGCATTTTGACCCCGTTTTGGGAAGGATATTTCTAGTGTTATATCTGACCCTTTTGGAAGAATACAAGTAAGGTATTTTCTACAACTTTGTACTATTTTCCGTAACCCAGGCAGGGTAGGAATAGAGCTACGAGGTACCGTCATTATTATATTGACAGGGAGGTTTGTTACCTCCAAGGAGAGAGTTAAGAGATTTTCTAGCCGTAACCCAAGGCGGGTACATTTGGCTTTAGAAAGTGGCCCTTTGACCACTCGATAGTGGTGACACCCGTATATTACCACGCCAGTGGTGTTGTGGCCTACTGGTATACCACTGGTAACTAAACACTACGAACATTGGTGCCAGCGGTAGCTAGCACTACGAACATTGGTGGCAGCAAGAACAGGAACTATTAACAGCGTTGATAATAAAAGAATTCCGCGTTTTCGAAGAGACTAGTCGAGTTAGCCTACACAGTGATAGTAGCCTATTGTGGTTACATATAAAGAGAAAAGAAAGAAATACTGAATCAACTAATACAATTATGAAGATCAATTATGGGCTATGCCTTGTGAGATCATAATTGAAAAATTTACGAATCAATATATCGCGCAACTAATTAGTATTCAAAAATATAAGGCTAAAATGACTGCGTGTCAAAACAAATTTCCGCAAGAGAACCGGAAGTTGAATGGATAAAAGAATTTTCATTTAAACTGAGGGTGTAATTTGAAGTTAACGGAAATTTTAAATTATGTCGGACAGAGATAAGATTAAATCAAAACTGAGAAAGATGAGTGAAGCGCATAGAAAAAGTAGGAAAATAGAAAGAAAAGCTAATATGAAAGCGTTTGAGAGAGAGCACCAAGAACATAAAGGAAAAATGCAAGCTGAGAAAAATGAAATTAGAAGGAATAGAAAACAGGACGAAAGGGCTAGAGTAGCCTATAAAGAAAGAGACAAAGAAAGAGACAATACGGATAGAGAACGAACACACTCAGGAAATGAATTAAGAAAATATAAAAACAGTGAGAATCATAGTAGGCCAAGTAGCACCAGTAGTAGAAGTTCAATTTCCAGCAGGGGCTTGCGAAGGAGTACTCAAATAGATACGACACAACAATTATTAAATTTCATGGAGAGAGAAAGAGAGAAAGATAGACAAGAAAGAGAACGAAAGGAAGAGGCTGATAGGATAGCCAGAAAAAAAAGGAGGAAGCAGACAGAGAGGAAATAAAATACATAATTGAAATGATTGCAGGGAGAAATTCCCAAGAGCCTCAGAAATCGTCTACAATAAAGGTAATGCAGGCAATAAACCTGCAACCAATGAAAGAAAATGAAGATGTACATTTATACATATACAATTTTGAAAAAACGGCGGAACTAAGCGGATTGCCGAGAGAGAATTGGGTGACAAGAATACAGCCCCTCCTTAACTACAAAGCACAAATTACATACAAAGCATTACCAATGGACTACTCAAAAGATTTTGAAAAACTAAGGCAAGCCATTTTTGAAAAATTTCAACTCTCCCCCGAGCCCTTTCAAAGGAGATTTATAAGCGAAAGAATACGAGACAACGAAACTTATAAAGCATTCGGGTACAAATTGAAAGATATATGTTTAAAATGGCTAGAGCTAGAAAACTATAAAATTTTAAAAGACCTAAAAGAAATAAAAGAAAAGATAAAAGAAATAACAGATAAAACAGCAATGGAACAATTTTTAGAAAATACCCACAGAGAATTGAGAATATATTTGAAAGAAAAGAACCCCAAAACCAGCGAAGAAATGGCGAAAATGACAAATAGGTGGACCGAAATAAGAGAGGAAGTTAAGGAGACAGACATATTTAAATATAAAGAGTATAACAAAAATAGGCACTATAACACAGCGCAAGGAGAACTAACTTGCTATAACTGTGGAACCACGGGGCATTTTTCAAGAAACTGCCCCAGTAAACAAGACCAAAAACCACATAAAACGACAGCCTGGGCCATGAACCATAATAAGGAAAAAAATAACGCATTTGCAGAGTCGCATAAAATATACGGAAAGTTGAACGGGGCAATTGATGAAATTGAATGAAAATGGCAATTGATTCCTGCAGTGACCAAACCTATGTGCGAACTGACCGAATTAGTAGAACAGAGATAGACCTTAAAAATAAGATTACAATATTATGTTATTATGGAGACAAGCACCCATGCCTCTTCTGCTTGGGTAAGAATAGAAGTTGCAAAGAAGGACGGTACGGTCCAGAGAACAACGATAAAAGTACGCTGAGTACCTACGCTAGCAGTGGATGTTTTAGTAGGAGGAGACTTTGGAGATATCAGAAATCTCCTATCGTTAAAAGCGACTTCTTTAACAGTGGGAAAATTACAAAATTACACTACGACGGAAAAATATAATACTCCCTTAACTACGGGGGGAGGTGGACTGGCCCATAAAATAAACTGGGAGCCTGTGCCACCCTGTCAGAAAAAGTAAATACTTAATACGAGTTTTCAAAATATAAATCATTCAGAAAACTGGAATGCGGAAATAAAAAGACCACAAAATGTTGAAAATAAGACACGCGAGACTGATTTTTTTGGAAATTTTCCAGAAAACGGAAAACTTGAAAACACTTTTAATGAATATGAGACGCTAACAAGTACAGACCAGAATGAAGCGCTGATTGTACCAGAGAATAAGGAGAAGAAATATATTGTACGCACTTTTCCGCGTAAAAATCGAGTAACTTTAGTACAATATGAAAAACCAAACGTTGGAGTTCAATTACCATTTGATAAGGAACTATTTTTTTCGGCTATAACAATAAAGAAGACTAAAAGAGAGAAAAGAAATATTAAACGGAGCTACAATAAAGTAATGCAGTCAAAGATAGTGAACACTGGAGTTCAAATCAGATATAACGATGCTTTATTATTTTGCGCGAATGACAGAATTGAGAAAAGTAGAGACGAAAAGAGGAGTGTAAAGAAGAGACAAAATTTGGAGATTAAGCCTGCAGAGGCGAAAAATAAAAAAATGTTGGATGGGCTGTGCCTTGAAAACATAGATAATAAGGGAGAAAAAGAGGTCAAATACCCATGGGGAATAAAAGAAGATGGTTACAAAATAGAGATGGATGACCTACAACGGGTTGGGGGAAAGTTGGGAAATATGGAATGTCGAGTCGGATTGGAAAGATTTGGGAAGGAATCTGATATTGGTCTGAGCAACTCAAAAGAGGGTTTGTTCCTTTATGAGGGGGAGGAATCCCTTGGGGAAGCTCTCCTGCGGGAAGTCATGAAACATAGCCCTTTTCCTCAATGCACAACTGGTGGACAAGTTGTGATCGCTTTACCGAGATTTTGCCTTTCTGATCTGGAGTCCTTGGGGGATACTCTCTCCCAGTCACTTCACACTTCACCCAAACCCTTGTCCAGTAACCCTTTTCATAGCGGTTATTCTTCATGGGAATCGACAATTATTTCCGGCCAATTGTATTCAGTGAGAGATGTATCCAAATTTCATTTTCAATTAGCATCAACGCATATTCTGCATTTGATTATCCCAGGGGAGGGAACCCAGAAAAAAGGCGATTCATGGTTCGCTCAAAATTTTACTTCATTCCCAGTACCCTTATCGTTTTCATAGGCCTTTACATTTTCGGCCTTAAATTATTTGAAATTATGCCAAGGGGCAATTTATTTTTCTATTAAGATCTGGGGTTGTTTACACAGATGGAAATTAAAAGGCTAGTGCAGCCAATTTTTCATGATGGCTGGCATCATCATATGTGCCAGAAACTGATTCTCTGCTCCTCTCAAATGTAAATTCGGGAGAGCGAGAAATTTTTTTGTTTTTGATTGTGCTACGCACAATGATTGTCTACGAATCTTGAAGATTTCAACTTTCAAACATTAATGCGGATGCTATATGATTTAGACCATGGTGGTCCTACAGTAGAGACGTGTCGAGGACGACTGTTCCAGTGCCAAGCGATGGAAGTAGCAGCACAGACACTGGTGGAAGAGAGAAAGCATGGATTTTGTAAAGTTGAAGTTAAGTGTTTATGTTTGTAAGGGTGGACCAAGGTAGCGCGTGGGCGGTCATTTATCTTACGGGGGAGGTGTTGGGGTTCCACCCCTGTTTCTTTTCCTTTCAGATAAATGACCTGTTTTCCTTTTCTTAATTACATTTGCTTATAGTATAATTTCAAAAGACAGGTTAAATTCCGTTACTAAGCGATAGTGGTTTTGCAATAGGTAAGCTTTGAACCAAGTGTATTTTTATACTTCCTGGTTGGGAGTCATTGAAAGATAAATCTAAGATTTAGAATTAGGTTTGAATGGGGATGTAGCTGATTGGCTGGGCCAAGCGGAGGTCCACCCATATGAACAGTGGTGTGTAAAATATTATTCTTTTTTAGTCTATGATTTGACCCCGTTTGGGAAAGGAGTCTGCGTTTTGACCCCGTTTGGGGAAAGATATTTCTGTTGTTATATGTGACCCTTTTGGAAGAACACAAGTAAGGTATTTTTTACAACTGTGTACTAGTTTCCGTAGCCCAGGCAGGGTATGAAATAGAGCTACAAGTTACGGTCATTATTATATTGACAGGGAGGTTTATTACCTCCGAGGAGAAAGTTAAGAGATTTCCTAGCCGTAACCCAAGGCAGGTACATTTGGCATTAGAAAGTTGCCATTTGACCACTCGATCGCGTTACCATACCCTGGGACAGGGTATACTGTAAATAGGGTAGTACCAAACCCGATATTTGCAGAACCGTTGGGGTAAGAGCGGGAATCCCACTAATATTTGGGCCCACAAGGGGTTCTCCCCTTCGAGTAAGTGGCATAGCAACCCTTTGCGCCATTTTTGCCTTTAAAAGTGGTGACCCCCGCATAAGTACACCCCAATAACGAGTGAAACTTAAATTGAATATGCAAATCAAGCTTGAAACGAACAAAAATCACTACAAACAAGAGTTTGGGTATGACCTCCTTCTCTCACTGTAAAAGTCTAAGACCTACTGCTTCATTGGCACAATACTGAAAACTATATGCGTCTTGGAAAGTATAAACAACATCAAATTGAATATTAGATGTGTAATGATATTAATTGTTGAAAGATCCATGAGTTCAAGAATTTATTTCACTGTAGTTGCATTTTTATTTTCAATAATGTAAGAACTGGAAAACAAAATATTTGTAATATAATCCGTTTTCAGTTAAGCGCCAATGACGCAGAAGGCTTTTGGTTTTTATTTACAGGTAGGAAAGAAGGCAGTATCCAAACACTTGTTTGTAGGGAAACTACATTCGTCTTTAACAGCTTTAAAAAGAGCTAATAAATTAAACTGAATATTTAATGTATAATGATATTAATTGCTGAGAGCTCATCAGTTGAAAATGTTACTATAATTTTAATGTTTATTTTCAATGTTAAGTACAAAAGAAAATATTTGTCATAAAATTGGTTTTCACAAAATAATAATAGCAATAATAATAATAAAACATTGGAGCCGTATGGCCTTTACTATAGGCAACGCTATAGTGTTGCCTCTGATTGCTTATTTAATTTCTGTTCGTTTTGGGTTTCATTTATTCTTTAATAGTAATTTCTCGTCGTTTTGAGTTTGAATTTTAACAGGTATTTGTATGTGCTGAGCTTAAGTATAAAATGGCCTTTACTTTTTTTGAAAAACTTATTTTTTGGAAAGTGTTTTTTAATTAATTTTCTATAAGAATCTATAGTTTGGCTTGCTATTTGTATGTTGGAGAAACTTTTTCACCAATTTTTAATCCTGACACAAACAGTATTGTCTAATTTAAGTTTATACCTCCTCAAGTTGACCTGAAAAATAACACTTCATATCATTTTCAAAAAAATTCTGTCTATGCTCTTTGAATACCTGAATACACCTACACTCTTTTGGTTGATTTAAATTGAAAGAGCAGAAGTAGTAATAGTAGTAGTTCCCAGGGGCGTCGTTTGAGAGGGGCAAGGAAGGAGGAGGGGGCTATTGCTCTCCCAGTGATATGAAGAAAAAATTCATCAAGTCCTGGAAGTTTCAGCTTGTTACAATTAGCCATTACTATGACATTGCTGATATATCCTTTTGATAACCTGATTATTTATATACTTTTGTGATTTTCATCTTAATGCTCTTAGCCTCACAAGTAGTTGCAATAAAGGTATCGGTTGAAGTAGCAGCAGTAGTAGTAATAGTAGTAAAAGTAGCCGCGGCAGTAGCGTACACATATTGCCTTTTAGTCAATTGATATTCTCTCAAACTTCTAACTTAATGCCCAAATCCATTCTTGAGATACGCTCTTTTGACAATGTGCATGCACATAGTGTATTTTGATTTGGTTCAAATTTCCCATCAATATTTTAAATGTAGTACGGTGATTGTAGTGTGTAGTAGTGGAAGCAGTAGTAGTGTTGGTAGTTGAGTAGTACCGTACAAATATCACCTTTTTGTCAATTGATTATTTTTTGAACAAATGGCTATCTAAAATTTTCTATCTGCGGTATTTCGGGAAAAAACCACGTGTGGGGTGGGGGGGGGAGGTAGCTGCCCTCCGACCACTTTTATTTTTAAAAAGGGCAATAGAACTTGCTATTACCAGTCCAATGAGCCCCTTCCAAAGTTTATACGACCACCCTTTCCATAAAAAACCTTATATGCCCCCCAGAGCATAACTTACAACCCTTGCCCTGAGGTCTGTGGGGGAGAAGTGTCATCCTAAAAGACATAATTTCTGGACCTTTCAACTACGCTGAAAAAAATACCTATCTCAAAATTATGATTGGATGTGTTTGGGGAAATAATGGACGTGGGAGGGGCCTGGTTACACTTCAATCACTTTCAACTATGAAACAGGGCGCTATCACTTTCAATTCTCAATCGAATGAGCCCCTTTTGAAGTTTATACAACAACTCCTTCTATACGAAGTGCCCAGGTCTAAAAACAAATTAAAACCAAGTAATACATTGTGCCCACATCGCTTTTTACTTAGGCCGAGCTGTTGCGCTGCCTATGATTCTCGCTTCAACGTATCTTTTAATCACATACTTCTTTGTTCTTCGTTTGAATTGTTGTAATTGTCGTTGCCACAAGTATTCTAACCACATATTTCATTGTTCTTTATTTTCATTTATCAGTACTTCGGACATTGTTTTAAATCCCCTTAGCCTTAGAAGCTACTTTTCTTTTGAAATTTTGCATGTGTCATCATGGTTGCAGCGGTAACTGTAACCTAGTAAGAGACGAACACGCCCCATAGTAACTAAAACAATAGCCAAAAACAAGGAAAATTCATTGGCTTGAAAAGCAAGAAAAGTGGCTGTAACATTGATATTTTGCATCAAGAGCATGCTTTTCCATAATTTTTTTTCTCTGCAGCCAGCAGGGCACTGACAGTTCATAGAGAGCTGTTTAATGCCTCATTTTAAGAGGAATATCTACATATAGTCCCTTTTGTAATTAATTTTTTTTAAATAAAAATATACTCTTTACAAAAAAAATTATGGGTTCATATAATGCAAGGGTGACATTGTTATAGTAAGGAACGAATTCTAGCCCATAGTAACTGAATTATTAAATTAAAATGCAATTTTGGACCAAGATTAAATCATCATACCCATGAACATGGCTGCAACCTAGTAAAAGGCGAACCACAGCCCATAGTAACCAAAAGCTGGAAAATGTGTTTTGAAAAACTACCTAATGAGAAAACATCGCCATGTGACACTGATCCAGGAATGGTAACTATTATTTTAGTTAATCCTAAAAGTAAAAGTTTATAACAAAAAGAAATTTATAATAAGTTCAAAAAACAAAACTGAAAAATTCATTATCAGATGAGTCGTTGAACGTTACATCCCTTTCAGAATCCGTGGAAAAAAATGAGCTTGATGAGATGTCTTCTGAATCAATGTCATCACTGTCTTCCATAGTTATCTTACTCAAATTTTTGCTCATCTCTCCAATTTCTCTTTCTTCTTCTGCGGCAACATGCTTAGCGGCATATTCTAATTCATCAAGGTCTAAGTTCATGTCAGACTTTAGTATTTCACACTAAAAACAAAAGTTTTATATTAAACATATAAGTAGCAAATTATATGTTTTTAATTTGCTAGTATTTACTTTAAATAAATGATAAAAGTTTAAAAACGCAAAATAGTTTTCAGGCTTTAATAAAAAAAAAAAGAAATATCAACAATAAAACAAAAAAATAAAACTTGAAAAATGAAAAAATAAAACTTTACAGAAGAATAACCAAATAAAAGAAGTTTAGGAATAAAAATTATTCATGTTTAACAATTAGTTTTGGGATCTTACTGGATAAAACTAGATTGCGTTGATTTATTGTTTTATACACATACTTGACTTTTCTCTTTATCAGTTTTTCATAATCTTTGGAAATACCTCAAAATATGACAACACTGGGCAAACTTTTGCTATTGCCCATCCACTTTCGATGCAATGATCTCTTTCTGTTACTCTTCTATCATAAGCCCAGGAATAGACAAGTCCAACAACTGTGAGCGACAAGATCCTCTTTTGTACCTTTGAAACCAAAAAGGACTTCTTCGGTAAACTGATGATATAATCTTCTTCTTCAGGTGTGAGGTTAATATCTGAAAAATATTCAATAGAAATTGCCAACTGACGTTTTCAAAAGTTTTGAAAGAAATGAAACTAAAGAGGAAAAAAATAGTAAATTAATTTTTGCAAATTTATTCATTCTCAGAAACTTCTTGCTGTTTCCAGTAAACTTAATCATGTAACAAGGGGGCCTAGGCCGAGGTCTTTAAACGAATTTATGTGGAGAATTTAATCAGCTGTAAATGGAAGACGTTAGTATTACGAGTAAGCTAGTTGAATTAACTTTGTAAATTCAATATAAATCATCGGAATTTCATCGAAGCCGATCAATGTGTTTTAAAGATGAAAGGATAGTAAAGACAGGTTTTTGACCAGGTTTTTAAATAGAAATTAGATCTTGTTTGAAATTATATACTTTTGACAACAAATCTAATAAAATTTAAAAAATACTGCTAGAAGATCAGTCAAATCTACTTGTTGAAATAGGAAAATACCGAAATTATTTTATATGGTCAGAAGCACGTCTTATATTTGAATCTTAGAAGTTCGCATCAATGGCCTCCAACCCATTGAAAAATGTCTATATTGTCAAAGGTTTAAGAAAGTTTTATTTTGAGTTTTTGTTGGTGGATATTGAGCCTAACATTGATCCTAGCCAATTCGGTTTTCGGCTCCCAACCAATTTTGGGCCATGCCCCACCTAGACATTTGTAAAATCCTGATCCCCCTCGGAATACTTAAATTTTGTTATTCAAATTTTAGGTATATTCACCTGAAGGAAGCTTAAAAGGCCATATTTTATTCTAATGGAAAATACTGTTTGAATACAACACCGTTTACACAGCGTTTTAACGTGATTACAATACTTTCATTCATTTGGTTTTTAAATTCATTTGAATGTGACGTCATTCACATGAACATTTTTTTCCCCCCTTTTTTTTGTAAATCACTTTACAAGAAGCTAGAACTATAGGCGCTCAAAAGTTTTATTTTGGATGACAGCTGGCTTCTTAAAAAGTCGGCAGTAGTGGATAGTGATCGGATTTCACCTAAATGCAAGTATCATTGTAATTATTGGCTCACAACTGAGAAATTCTGAAAAATAAAATAAAAATACCTTAATTAAGATATTACCTGAATCTAAATAAGGGGGCACCATCTTCAAAGCATTCAACAATAAAGAAGGTGGGTCCATCAAATCAGCTAGATAATGATCTTCATTAAAATCTTCTAATTCTTTCACTTCCCGGTCACGACGTCTTTGCTCTTGACTTTTAAGATCTGCATTCCTAATGTCCACAATTTCCATCATTTCAGCCTGATTAGAAAAATAATTAAAAATAAAAACTTACAAGTTACAGGTTTTATTTCCTTTCGTTTTTACGGGCCAACCGCTCCACCTAAGTTCCTTTTTTCAGGACATCTACCCGATTGTTGGCTAGGTCTGAACTAAACTTGGTGAAAAGTTAGGGAAAGTTTATTAGTTTTACTTTTCGATATCCTTGCAGAATCCGACCTAATCAGGAGTAACCTAAATTCTTCTCATCAAAACATCTACCTAAAAAGGTTTACTTGCTAATATGCCTCTATAGATACTCTTTAGCCTTGAAGGGCTTACCATTTTAGCTGCTAGACGACAATATATCTGCTCTGTTTGATTCAACATTTCTTTGGCTTGTAAGCCCAAAATGACAAGCAAGGAACTAATTACAGTAGGTTTCTGCGGTTTTGTGTCCAAATCCATTTAACATCATAAGAGACTAGTAAATATCTCAGAAGTGCCTCTTTAAAATGAATAAACACATGAGAGAGTAAGGAGTCTTAATTCAGTCAGTAAAACATTCCTTACAGCTGGGGAACATCTCAGGAAGAGCATAGCTGATTTAATTGAAAGTGAGGGATTCAACCAAATTTGGTCCAAAAAGTTCAATACTTACAGAAAGGTTCTGGTAATGGTCCTTAACAATGAAATTTCAGTTCTACCTAGACGCAGTAAGCTGTCACAGGTCAAAGGTTTCTGAGATCGGCTGAAACTTGGAGGCCGTATGATTGGTTTCAACTGATTTTGAGTGTTCCCTACCTTTTGCTCACAGATTTTTAATATCAGGCTACTTCAAGGACCTATTGTCCAAATGCCACCGTTAAACTCAAGACAACTATCACTGAGAGATCAGAACTAGGCTTGTTTGCTAGAGAACTATTAGACAGCTATGCTATTCTTCAAGAAACACACGGAGGTAAGTTAGGATCATCGGAAGCATATTTTGAAGGATGAAAAAAACACAGGAAGTTTCATTCAATTCTGACTCAAAATAAAAAAATGAAGACCCATGCCGAAAAATGAAGACCAAAACGAAGCACATTTAAAGCCAGGCACCATTTTTTTTTTTTTTTTTTTTTTGGTCACCCCGTGTCACAAATTAAACTTGGCTTTGTTAATAATTCATATTAATCTCAAAAGATACCCTCCACCATCATAGGCAGGATCTGAAGCAGCAGGTATTTCTCTTATTTGATCTAACATGAAATTTTACAATTTTGTAGATAGAAGACTTCGCTGTTTCCATTGCAATATCAAAAGTGAAAGTGAAAATGAATTTACGAGACACATAAGATCTCCGATTCCTAGAATATGTTTCGAAAATCGAGTTCGAATAAAATAAGCGATTAACCTTAAATGTCTAAACCTGCTCAAAAAATAGATGCAATTTTAGACACGAAGTTTTATTGACAAATGTTAACTTTTACCCAATTTGAAAGAAAAACCTATTTGATTACACTCCCTAAAGAATAGTATGCTGATTTTCTTTTGACAATTATGATGGTATTTTAAGATAGCATCACATATTTAATGTATATTTGTGCAAATTAACTTAATGGCTTTACCAGCGGACGTATAATACATTTTTCATTTCCAAGTATTTATTTTAATAGTAGATCTACATTAGACTCCTTGAGTATCTAATTTTTTTTCTGAAACAATGTTGTTGACTGTAGTAACTGAGAATAATTTACAGAAGTCAAATCCAAACATAAGAGACCATACGTGCAAAAACAAGATTTTCCTTTTCCAGTTACATCTGAATTTCGGATTGCGCTTGTTTATGGCTTTGTCTCAGCCCAACTTAAAAGGCAAACATTGAGGGGTGAAACAAAGTAGTAACGCAACGCAATACCTAAACTTTAGTATCAAGGCCAAGCGAAATGTTGCAGCAATTGTGATCCATGGGTCACAGTTACAGAGTAACACTCGCAACAATGTCTTCCCGTATAAGCTTGTATGTTGTCTGTGCAAGAAGAAACAATCCAAAAGATGAGTGAGGATTCCTTTCAAAGGTCTCTCTGTTTGCAAATCTCCTATTTTTATCACCTATGTCACAAACTTGAAGGATTTACTGTGGCTATGGGTCTTCCAGAAACCGGTTGGTTTATGGACGTGAAGAAACATCTTAATCAAAAATTAAAACAAGATCTAAAAGCTCAAATGATGCTCTAGCATATGAAGAACTTAGCATATTTCTCAAAATATAAAGAGCTCTAAAAGCATTAAAAGAGATTTTGAAAACCCTATCCCTTTTACTAACAGAGTTCGATCAGGCACAGATCTTACAAAGGCAAAATTATTAGCCAACCAAATTCTCTTCTGGTAGACATGCTTATGACAAGAATTTGGGAGCCCCTCTTCCTCTACCCTCACAGAAGTCAAATCAGTATCAGTAGCAAGGATACGGACGGTTATTCCTAACTAAGTTTGATAGCGAACCAACTGCCCCTATCAGGACATATTCAGAAAGACCTTAAATTGGGCAGCCCCTCCCCTCGGAGGACAAATTAGTCTTGAACCCTGGGAAAACCTAAGAAGGACATTAATTACTACCTCTCATCAGGTTTTACGGAGATCCAACACCCACTTCCGGTAGATGTCTCACTGGGCGCGGATCATGAATATACAACATGGAAATTAATTCTCACTTTTCATCAAGCATTATTGAAATCCGACGGCAATTCTGATAGACGTTCTGATTTCGAAAATACAAGTCCTATTCCCGTTTCCTACAGACGCACGATCGGACTAGGCCCGTAACTATTACAAGTAAGACGCTAGTTATTATTTCTGGCCACACTAGATTGAGGTTCGACAACCTGTGCGGGTAGATATCACAATACCAAAAACTTAGGGATCACAGAGGTCAGAATCAGCATGGATCTCCAAAAAGCACCCACAGGACACTTACATGAGACCAAGTTGGTTGAGATTTGACAACAGCTTAGGCTAAGTAATCTGATGACAAAACTTATGTATTCACTTACCTCACAGAGGTCAGAATGGGTTTAAGCCCCCAAACGTACAACTACGACACTTACTTTTAATTCCAGCCAAGTTTGGTTGAAAGTCAGATTGAGTTGGTCCCCATAGGTCAGATCAGGAAAGAGCTCCCAAAACGTATTACTAGACCACTTACTCAATTACTAGACTAAGGTTTGGATGCGAAGCGGCAATTTATTCTAGTGAATGAAGTGATCACAAAAAGTTCAAGACCCCCCCCCCCAATAAATTATATTAAATACGGATTTCCAAAAAGGACAAGTGCAATATATAACCTTACTTCCGACCAACTCCAGTTGAGATCCGAAAGCCCTTTCTGCTTGTTGTCGCGAAAACAAAAACTTAGAGCCCCCCACAGAGACTACTTTCAATCAAGTTAGATTAAAATCATAAGTCAGACCGGATATGAACTTTCAAAAGACATAACTAGAACACCTGCTCTTACTTCACATCAAATTTGATTGAGACCCGACATTCTGCTGTACCAAACATCCAGAATTATTTTTTTAGACCCACTACTTCCACAGATATCAGAAGGGTTAAGGGCCCCTAAAAGACAGAATTGCAATATCTATTCTTGCTCTTGAACAAGTTTGGTTGAAATCTATTAGCCAATTCTGCTAAATGTGTTGATGAAAGAAAGGGACCCCCCGCCTTCCTCACCTCCAAAAAGGTTGGATAGGACCCATATCCTCCAAAGGAATAACTAAATCAGCAACAAAAAATGTGATTTAGATCCTAAAGACACACTGATATATGTCCTTCATAGCCATAAGGGACAAAACAACTAATAAAAAAGGAAGGTATAAAAAAATAGCATTGATACCTAGGAATGGCTCAAAAAGTTCCTAATTTTTCGACACTTCATATTCAAATTACTAAATTACTTGTTCCTAACTATTCAACCACCCCCACCCCCCCAGAAAAAACCCTGTGCAAGGACCTGAAAAAAACCTGCATAACACATAATATGGCTTGGCCAGCCAATTGTGTTCCACAGTCCATAGTTTGCCCACCCGGGCCCTTTTCACTTTACAATGAACACCTTGGCTCAGATAATATGTACAACTCAATTCCCTGTGGGTTATTAATCACTTGTTCCCTTATCGCGAGGATTGAGCAGTAAAATAAAGAAGGACGAAAAAACAAACCTCATGACTCTGAAACAAGCCTGTTTCTTTATTTGTGAAACCATAGCCATAACACGATACTGCTTCTTCGCTCTTATTATCAGAAACTGTTTGTTCAAGAAACCATTCATCACTTGAATCCTCCCCTTCAGGTTCAACCACTTTGCTTTCGCCTGCAACAAGTCTTTAGATAAAAATCATCAATTCACAGTTAAAATTAATCAGCAATACGATCGATTTCTCAGACGATCTAGAGAAAATAGAATCAATCTTCCCTTTAACTGTCTTGTTTAATGGATAAATATGTTTGTCACCGTAGCTTTAATAAAACTGAGCTATTTATTGTGAGCGTTTAAGTGTTACGTATTATGAGTGTTATAGTGTTATGTACTATCGAGCTATTATAAGCTGTTAATTATATATTCATGATTTATTATGAGTATTATGAGCTATTTATTGTCGTCCTTTTCGTTGGAAGAGTTGTTTTGTAGTTTTCAGTTTTCTTTTCATTTATTTCCTCTACTCCTCTGTATACATTCATGTATTTATAGAGGGTATAAATAAATTACTATTTTTATTAAGGGAGCCAAATTGATTTCTTCTATATTGGCAAGCAAAAAAGGAGCAGCAGAATCATTGAATATATGTTACTACGTCAAAGACAATTGTGAAGAACCTACTGATTTCAAGCCAAGTTTAGAAGGGCGATTTTAAGGCGGGCTATTGGATCAGGGGTTGATTGTTTGTCTTTCTGAGAAAGAAAAAGAATATACTGGGAATAATAGCCTAAAATTTAATAAAAGAATGTAATTGGACACAATGATGTGAATGTATTAAACTTCTTTTCATTTGATGTGTGACCTTGAGACAATGAAAGATTTGAGACATAATATCTTTAGGTGTCTAAATTTTTGGGAACAATACTTTGAGGAATAGGGCCTGTTTAGTGCATTTGCTTTACAATATTAAAATGAATTTTTCTAAATAAATATTCTGTCCTACCTAGAAGAGGAGAGCTTTCATCCTCTCAAAAATCATGCTGCGTGCTTTGATCTGTAAACATCCTACAAATATAAATGTCTATTCATCTCAATGAAGCAATGCCAGAGGTTAGATCCAAACTCATGTAGATCTTCCTCGAATTGATATGAGGGGCATCCCATGAAAAGTTGGAAAACGTGGGTTTCAATACACCTTTTTGAAGCCTTAGGTACCTTCCCTGTCCCCTCAAAAGAATCTGTTGGCATCCACTCTAATAGCTAGTGCAAAGAGTATAGGTAACTTATAAGAGTGGAAACTGGTGCAAGTGCTAACAAAAAAAATATCACCGCCATCTAGCGTTTGCTGACCCTTGGCATTTTTTCAGTGTAATAATAATTTAATAAGTGTAATTGGTAAAATTAGGGTAGTAATAAGTGTCTGATCTCAGTACCTAACAGAAAAATAATTACAGGGTTTGAAAAAAAAAAAAAGTGTCCCCAGGTGCTAGATGGCAATGGCAGTTTTTTTTTTGTCAACACTAGCGCCAGTTTCCACTTTTATAAGTAGCCTATACTCTTTGAGCTAGTGCAAGACATCACAACACTCTATAATATAATTAAATATCTTATGTTATTATCTTATTATGAGGACATAGATACCTTTTAGGTAATTCTCAAAAAAAAATTTGTAAATTATTTTAGCCTTACTTGGACTGTCATTGCTGTTTTTGGGGAGCAGGACCCTTTGCTGTAGCATAAATTTTTTTTATTTGCAAACGTTATATTATGTATTTTTATACAAAGCAGCCTTCTTTAGATAATTTATGACAACAGTTTTTATGCCTCCAAGTCACAAAAAAAGGAACACGCATGTATGACCACCCTTCTATGTAAAAGTGAGAAATTTCAAAATTTTACAGACACTACTTTAAGGGTTGTCAAACATTTCAAATTTCATTGCATGATTCTCATCAACATTGCACCCCTTTTTTTCAAAAATGCAAATTTCTATATGCCAATAGTTTTTGCTTTTGCAGATTATGAAGAGCAAACTGAAAATTAACGAATATTTGATGCTTAAAATCAGCATAGTCATACCTAAATTGGACGGGAGGCCATTAAAAGGGATTTGAAGGAAACTATAACTTCAAGAGATGGAGGAGGAGCAGACAGCTGTTGTGTTGACTTTAGGTGATTTGGTGCTACAAGTTCAGTTGTTAGCATTAGTAGCAGTAGGTTTCCAGCTACCTGTTTTGGACAAGTCCAGAATTGCCATGATGGTTACAATTATGTCTCTTGGACAGATTTTAAACTATTGGACAAGGGAATATAGTAAAGCAAAAGATAAACGCATTGCAAAAGGGACTTTTTTACACACAGTTTTCTACAATAGACTCTCTCTCTCCCTCTGAAAATAGCCAAATAACTCTGTTGTGTGCCAATTGTTATAATAATCAGAATTTAAATTCAAGCTTCCAACTTTGAAATACATGCAACAAAATAAGCAAATTATGTGGAAATACAAAAATAAAAGGGAATCTCACTAATAAAAGGAAACTCCTTGGAGAAACTTTCAGAGAAAAGATCCCAAATATCTCAAGATCTTGGCTCCACAATTACCCCGTCTCCCCTAACAAACAGCAAAAAGTAAGCCCTGAAGTTACCTTCTAAAGTTATTTTAGGCTGCAACATCTTTTGGGGCTTGGGTGCCAATAAAACTGACAGAAGGTCCAAGTCTTTAAAAGTCTCCCCAGGGATTTTCTTTTGAAGTTTAACAGTGAAATCCCCTTTTTCTAAGTCATAATGTACATCACTTCCTTCTGACTCTTCTACAAGTCCTGGTAGGTTCAATCTGTAATAGACAAGGAAACAAGCATAAAATATCTGAACTTAACAGCCAGGGGCATCGTTTGGAGGACACATAATGTGGAGAAAAACAATTATAACTTATCCCATGCCCCTTGACTATCCAGATATGGACACTTCTTTCCCCCCAATAAAAATGCTGGAGATTCGCCCCTGTTGACATCATGTAGATTCCGGAACGTTTATCTTGTTCATTTTATGGTCCAAACAAATTGCTTTAGATGATTTTTTAAGTGCTAAGAATATCAAAATGAAAACATTCTTTGACCCCCCCCCCCCCAAACTCCATCTTCACTCTATTTGTGCCTAAAAACTAGGATTGTCTAGGGTTTTTCTTTTGTTATTATTGTTGTTGTTTTGTTATTATGTTCCTGTTATGTTATGCGGTTATGTTATGTTATTATTGTTGTTACATGGCTTCATATTTATTTGTTGCATAGACTCTCCTTTGTTGTCACACTTGAATTGTGAAAAGAAACAAGTGGAAAATTTTCTTGCTTGAGAAACAAGCCCAATCAAACAGTTGTAACAATTTATCTGCAGTTGATTGTCAAGCAATGCAACAACCAACAGGGCGGTAAATCTGTTGTGTTCAGTTGAGCTATTGAACAAATAAAGGCTAGTGGTAATATTAAAAACTAAGCAATAAAAGTGATACTTTTTAAATCAGAAGATAATGAAGACTCTTGGTATGTCAACATTAAACTAAATGGCCAAATATAAAAGAATAGAATAACATAATTGTTTTTTCTAAAAAGATGTTTTGGTAGGTAAGTCAATAAATTAATAATTTGAGATTTTTATTTTGAACAAGACAGAATTTTCAAATTTTAAATCAGCAGTAGGGGGACTAAGGGGCAAGAAACCTCTGATCACTTTCCAACCCCTCTCCCCTTCAACATACTTTCATAGTTTCAATTTAATACCTAAGTCGTTCCTTAGATATTGCTGATATACACTTTTAACAACCAGCATGCACATAGTAGGATAGCTTTGTTTTTGTTTGACATCCTCTCAATATTTCCTTTAAGTTCCACCTTGATACCTTAATCATTTTTTCAGATAACAAGAATCAAACATGCCCTCTTTTCCTAATTAATTAAAAAAAACTTTTTCCACAAAATAAGTTTTTCAAAGAAAAGTAAAGAACCCCATTAAACAAAAAATGAGCATAAATAAAATCAAATAATCTACCAAGCATGAAAAACAGCATCTGAACAAATCAGCATCAATAAATAAATGAAACCCAAAACGAACAGAATTTACAATAAATAACCGAGTCAAACTCAAAACAAGCAGAAATTAACATAAGTTGGGCTCAAAATCCCTATGCCTTCCTAAGGCCAGAACATAATTTGCACTTTACTGAAAAAGATATAAATGTTTTTACTTTTACAACTTTAATAAATCAAATAATATTAACATTTTGATTACTAAATATCAGTATATGTATATTAAACTGACAATGCACATTCATTTGTTGTTGTTTTTTTTCAGCAACGTGCAAATTATGTTCTGGCCTTGGGAAGGCATAGGAGTTTTGAGCCCAACTTATGTCAATTTCTGCTCGTTTTGAGTTTGACTCGGTTATTTATTGTAATTTCTGTTCGTTTTGGGTTTCATTTTGGGAACCCTTGCACTGAGGGCTCTGATGGTGTTATCATTCTAAAAGACCTAATTTCCAGAACTTTCGACTACGTTGAACAAAATGGATATCTAAAAATTTTGATTGGATGTGCTTGGGGAAATGGTGGGCGTGAGAGGAGGGTTAGTTTCCCTTCAATCACTTTCGACTATTAAAAGAGCACTAACCCTTAAATTTCAATTGAATGAGCCCTTTTTGATGTTTTTACAACATCGCTTTCTATAAAAACCTTACATGCTCCCAGGGCATTATTTACAACCCTTGCCCTGATGGTTGTGGGGGGGGGATGGGTTGTCATCCGTAAAGACCTAATTCTCAAAACTTTCAACTACGTTGAATAAAATGGCTATCTAAAAATTTTGATTGGATGTTTTTGGGGAAAAGGTGGGCGTGAGAGGGGAGTTAGTTGCCCTCAAATCACATTCGAGTATTAAAAAGGTCACTAGCCCTTTGAATTTCCAATCGAATGAGCCCTTTTTCAAGTTTCTACGACAAAGATTTCAATATAAACCTTATATGCCCCCAGGGCATACCTTATAACCCTTGCCCTGAAGACTGTGGAGGGAGTGTCCTGCTCAAAGGTATAATTTCCTGAACTTTCAAGTGCGTTGACCAAAATGGCTATCTAAAAATTTTAGTTGGATATGTTTGGGGAAATGGTGGGCATGGAAGGGGTGTTAGTTGCCTTCCAATCACTTTCGACTATTAAAAAGGCCACTAGCCATTTCAATTTCCAGTCAAATGAGCCCTTTATGAAGTTTCTACGACGATGCGTTCTATAAAAACCTTATATGCCCCCAGGGCATAACTTACAACCCTTACCCTGGGGGCTGTGGGGGAGTGTCCTCCTCAAAAACATAATTTCTATCTTGAAATCCAAAACACTGAATAAAATGGCTATCTAAAAATTTTGATTGGATTTGAAGAGAGGAGGGCTAGTTGCCCTCAAATCACTTTTGACTATTAAAAAGGGCACTAGACCTTTGAATTTCCAATCGAATGAACCCTTTTTCAAGTTTTTACAACAAAGATTTCAATAAAAACTTATTTACCCCCAGGGCATAACTTTCTAAGTATTAAAGACTATTATTAGGTTAATGTAGTGTTTCATTTAAGTGTTTTATGATGATCTCTGATCAAAGTTTATGTTATTTATGCCTTTCATTTATGTTATTTTACTGTGTTCATGGCCGTATATTTGACTTTAAAATGCACATATTTATCTGTCTATCTAATATGCATAATAGTTGTACCAAACATATTTTGCATTTAGACCTGCCATACTTTACCCCCCCCCTAATGTACAAATCTATAGCCCAAATTTATTTCCAAAGTAACAAAGAAACTAACAAAAAAAAACGATGTGTTCCCGAATTTTACAATAATAAACATGTGAAGATATCCAGGGGTATATGGGAGTGTGGGTGGTAATGTTCCAGGGGGTTAATAGAAAAATGCCTAGCACCATTCCTCTGTATTAAAGATGTTAAATCAAACCCCTCTGGAAACGACCCCTACCAAAGAAAATGTCCCTAAACCCCCTCAAAATATACCCCGGCAGAAAATTCCCTCCCCCAATGAAACATTTTTCATGGGGTTTATTCTTATGTATTTACGGATGTTAAATAGAACCACAAATCAACTCAAAATGACCAGAAATTATAATTAAGGAATATATTAAACCCAAAACGAGCAGAAATTTAATAAACAATATTAGCAAAAAAAAATTCAACAAAAACTAGTGAAAATAAATAAATAAAACTTAAAACAAGTAAAGACTAAATTGAACATACAAAAAAAGCTTAAAATGAACAACAATTGCTACAAACAAAAGGTTGGCTACTGCTCCCTTTTCTAATTGCAATAATTCAAAGGCCTACTGCATTATTGGCACTTTACAGCAAATCAATTATAATATAAAATTTTTCTTTTGTACTTATGACGACATTGAAAATAAAATTAAAATTACTGTGAACTAAAATCTTGAACTGATTATCTTTTAGAAATTAATAACATCAAATTATAACTGATAATAACTTTTAATGGG
The DNA here is from genome assembly GCF_049724085.1 of Artemia sp. Qi Xiang Cuo. NCBI lineage: Eukaryota > Metazoa > Arthropoda > Branchiopoda > Anostraca > Artemiidae > Artemia > Artemia sp. Qi Xiang Cuo. The sequence goes on along the minus strand of NC_142799.1, from coordinate 63,091,179 downwards.
TAATTTACATGAATCATCATGAAAAAGGTAAAAGAAATCTGTAAATATATATATATATATATATATATATATATATATATATATATATATATATATATATATATATATATATATATATATATATATATATATATATATATATATATATATATATATATATCCCACATTGATTGTTCTTTTTGGCCAACCGTCTAGGGCTAAACGGAAACCAGGTTATTCTCATCTGGGGTGTGAGGACATCATAAAGAAAGATTTAAAGGACATGGGAACTTTGTGGGAATGTGTAAAAAGGTAGGCTTTGAATACTTTGGGATGGAGGAGGAGCGTGCGTAGCTGTGTTGGCCTCAGGCGGCTTGGTGCTGCAGTGAGTTGTTAGTAGTAGTAGTAGTATATATATATATATATATATATATATATATATATATATATATATATACTACTACTACTACTACTACTTCCACTATGTTCCCCACAAAGTTCCCATGTCCTTTAAATCTTTCTTTATGATGTCCTCACACCCCAGATGAGGACAACCTGGTTTCCGTTTAGCCCTAGACGGTTGGCCAAAAAGAACAATCAATGTGGGATATATATATATATATATATATATATATATATATATATATATATATATATATATATATATATATATATATATATATATATATATATATATATATATATATATATATATATATATATATATATATATATATATATATATATATATATATATATATATATATATATATATATATATATATATATATATAAATATATATACTATATATACTACTATATATACTACTATATATATATATATATATATATATATATATATATATATATATATATATATATATATATAAACAAAAAATCGCGAAGAAAGGAAACGAGGACAATTAACAGCCAGTGAAAAAATTGAAAAATTATGCAAATATTTCGGTCAAGACCTCTGCTTGACCGTCCTCAGTGCAGAATAAAACTGATAAAAATATAAAAACCAAACCTTAAAATAAAAACACCAAACTAAAATTGGACGACCCTTTCCTAGTAACGGTGAAAGGGTAACTGAATAAAAAAACAAGTCTAAATGGCATTTCAGAATTTCATTTTGCGTAAAGCACTTTTAAAGGCTGATCGCTTTCCAGTTTGATTGTTATCGGAGACTCTATTCGATTGCACAATATAACTTTGTGGATGTATGTAAAAACGATCAGAATTAATAATTTTGTCATAAATGGGACTTAGAAAAATTTCTCCAGTGTCTCTAATGAGAGCTACCTTTTGGTGAATGTGCTTTTTTATTTCAACTGCCTCCCTGAAAACTTGCGTGAGACCTTTAACGGGGGCAACGATAGAGGCCTCATCAAACAAAATGAAATGGTGTGGATTCTCGTACACATGTTGCGCCAAGGCGGAATAAAAAACCTCAGGCCTTTGGCATAACCTCATTGCCTTGTCAATTGAGGACTTGTGCTCAGATAACCCTCCCCCAATTGCTGTATATATATATATATATATATATATATATATATATATATATATATGTATATATGTATATATATATATATATATATATATATATATATATATATATATATATATGTATATATATATATATATATATATATATATATATATATATATATATATATATATATATATATATATATATATATATATATATATATATATATATATACTGGATCGAGTTGCTGAGAAATTGCAAACAATTTTGTCTGTGTTTTCTCAAATTTCTCACATTATCAGTTTTCTTGCAATAAGAATAAAAAAGAAATGCCGTCAATGCCCACTTTTTATGGCAACAGTGATTAAAAGACAAACTTTTAAAAGATTGTGGCAAAGAAGGAGCATAAATAACTATGTTGGCCACAGGTGCCTTGGTATGTTGATGGGGAAGTTGAACTAAATCAAAACTATATGTATGCTTTTGCAAAAGCGCATATTAGCAATTCCTTGTCAAACACTTTGAGTATTATATTGGAGCTTTCAGGTATGCTGAACTAATATATATATATATATATATATATATATATATATATATATATATATATATATATATATATATATATATATATAATATATATATAATATTCTGGATCAAGTTGCCAAGAAATTGCAAACAATTTTCTCAATTTTTGCAATGATCAATATTCTTGCATTAAAATGCTTTTGCAAATGGGCATATTAGCAATTCCTTGTCAACTACTTTGAACATTATATTGGAACTTTCGGGTGTGTTGAACTAACAAAAAGGTACTCTGTAGGCCTACCTACTGCTAATACTACTTCTACAGCTATGACAACTACCCTGTTGTAGGAGCTCCATCCTGTTTTTACTAGGGACAAGATCACTTAATAAAAACACTGTATATGGCCCAATAAGCCAAAGCAAGGCCAACACCCACCTGTCATTAAAAATATGTGTTTTTAATTACTTTTAAACATGACTTCTAGACTTTCAAACACAATAAGACATATATATTATGAATCAGAGAAAAAAGGGCTTTCAAATGAGCTACTAGTCAAGCAGATATGGTATATTAATAATATAATGCAAAATAAATAGGCCACGGGGCCTCTACAAAAATTTTTTAAATTGAAAAAAATTGTAGGCACTTTCACTGTAGTATTTGTCCAGTTCCTGCTTGAACGAGTTTAATGAGTTGGCATTGATGACTTCAAAGGGGAGCTTGTTCTAGTGTTGTGTTACTTGGTTCTTGAACGCCCAATGGCCGATGTCCTTTTGGAACATCTCCTCTTGAAGCTTGAGGTTGTGACCACGAAGGTTTGTGTGGCTGAAGCTGAGAACATTGGTAGCCTGGATGTTTTCGTAGGCGGCGTGGCAAAGCTTGTAGACCTCAATGAGGTCTCCTCGGTGCAGTCAATAAGCTAGTGAAGCAAGTTTGAGCTTGCAGAGCCTATCTTTGTAAGGTAAATTTCTCAAAGTCGGACAGAACTTCGTTATTCGTCTTTGAACTTTTTCAAGAGCTTTGATGTCTTTGTTGTAAAAGGGACGTGTAGTGCAATGAACATATTCAAGGATTGGCCATACAAAAGCTTTGTAGAGAAGGCAAAGGGTCTTATCATTTCCAAAAGTGAAGTTGTGCCTTAAAACTCCTGCAACACGGTTTGCTTTCCTAATAATGCTGTTTTAGTGGGCCTGGAAGTTGAGGTTGTTGTCAATGACAACTCTCAAGTTGCGTTCCTACTAGCAGGATGTGATCGGTAAGTCTCCTAATCTATATTCATAGTGGATAGTAGGTTTCCCTATCGTTAGCTTGTGGCTTTTGTTGATATTGATTTCAATCAGCCAGTTGGACATCCAACTATTTAGCTTGTCAACGTCCTCTTGCAGAGATTGTGCATTTGCAGCTGTTTTAATTACTTTATACAGCTTGGTGTCGTCTGCGTACAGTAGAATCTCAGAGTTGATACCTTCTACTAGATCATTGAGATACAGGTTAAATAAGAGAGGGCCAAGGATCGAGCCCTGGGAAACACTGCTAATTACCTCTACTTCAAGTGTGCTCGAAACTCTGTCTACTGATACTTTTTGAGACCTTCCAATAAGAAACTGTTCAATCCAATCAACTGTGGTTACCAGACCAAGGTTGCAGAGGCAACAATGAGGTACTTTGTCAAAGGCCTTTTTAAGGTCTATGTAAATGACATCAACTTGATAACCCTTATCTGTGTGTATTTTCCAGTTTTCCACTGCCATAAGGAGCTGTGACTCTGCAGACCTTCTAGAACCCAAATTGCTTGCTAGTGATTATCTTTCTTTTGCTCATGTGCTCAAGGATGTGGTCAGATATAATAGATTCCAGTATTTTGCAGGTTAGACTGATTGGGTGGTAATTTAGAGGTTTGTGGCGGTTTCCCTTTTTGTGCAATGGTATCACTGTTGCCTTTTTCTAGATACTAGGGAGTTCATTCGACTGTAAGGATTTTTGAAAAGTCATCAGTAGGGGCTCTTTAATTAGATCTGGGGTTTCTTTTAACACTCTGGGATGAAGTCTGTCCGGACCTGGCAATTTACTTATCCCTAGCTCTTTGACTTCAGAATCACCTGTGGGTCTATCTTGATCCTGGGTGTTTAGTCAGAGACTATGGTTTGCAGAGTTGGTAGTAATGACTGAATAGGTTCCTGGGTGAAGACGGTAGTGAAATATGTATTTAGTAAATCTGCTTTTTCTACAGATCTTTCAATTAGGAGTCCAGTCGTAGGGTTTTTAAGCTTGGAATGTCTGGCTTCGCAATGCATTTAGAATTTATGTGGTTCCAAAACATTTTGGGGTTTGTCTTCATAGATTCTGCAAGGTTTTGCTCTTGTATGCTAGCTACTTGCCTGGTTTGTTGCCTCACCTTATTTTGTAGCCTTTGGTAGGCTCTTGCTTTGAGAGGGCTCAACTGGTCAGCTACATAATTTTTCCAACAGGCTTGCTTTTTCTTGATGAGGTCCAAAACAGTGTGTGGTAGGGTTGGTCTTTTATAATGTTTGGCATATGGTACGTGTTTCTCCTCAGCCTGAGACATGATGGAGAGGAATTTGGAGTACATTTCCTTACTGGTTTCAGACAAACTGAACTCTTTTCCCCAATTTCCTGTGCTGAGGTCATTGCACATCGCAGCGAAGTCTACTCTGTTGTAATTTTTTCTTGGTGTCTTTTTGTCTTTTCTGCCATTAGCCAAAACCTGGAAGCCTACTATACAGTGATCAGACTTTCCCACTGGTGCTAGTAGGCGGATGTCCTCTATCAGTTCTGAATCATTTGTCAGTAGCAGATCCAATATACTTGGTCTATCCATACCTCTGGTTTGGGTGGGCTCCTTGGGGGATGTTGGGTTGTGAGAGTGCATGTGCTGTCTAGACCAGTTGATTTTTGGTAGGTTGAAATCACCCACAATGACTACATTTGATAATAAGTCTCCAAATATAGTGTGTGACTCCTGAAAATTGCCTCTGTACTGACTAATGGAGTTTGTGCTCAAAATTGTGGTGAGTGACAGCTCATGTTGAATGTTTCATCTGTCTCTAGATAGTACTCCAAGTTTTGAGATGAATAGGAACCTTTTTCTCATTTTTTTACCTTAAAGATAGAATTTTATGACCTGGGCACTAAAAAAACTAGTTTTGTTAAATAAGAAAGTCACAAAGGGTTGTAGCAATGGGGCACATATTGCATTTTATGATAAATCCTAGGAATGTTGTTTTTCACTTAATAAAAACACTGGATTGGGCATAATAAGCCCAAGCAAGGCCAACACCCACATGCTTGTAATACAAGCATTTTTAAATTGTCAGAACCCAAAACTGAATGTCATATTTAGAATATTTGTGACTGCCCAGATAGAACCCAATATTGATCCCTCCTTTAACTTGATATGATCTCTCTCTGTCAAATTCCCTTTGCCAACACAATGCATTTGCTGACATAAATTGAATTATCTTTGTGACTAGAAGAATTCTTTTATGTATGCCTACACCATCTGTGATTTACAAACTTAAGTAACTTAATATTTAGTTTTATGAATTGGCACTTGGGTATACTTATATTTATCTTTTAAGTTGAGAGCTGTGGGTTGTGGGATGCTAAAGTAAATGTTTTGGGTTCTTGGGCACCAAACACTAAAGTATTGTTGGTATGCATTTGTATATGTTTAAAACCTTATAAATTGGGCTTGAGCAAAGTTGTGAAGCTGACAACAACTGTGTTGTACTTCATTTAAGCAGAAGATCTATTTAACAAGGTTACACTTTTATAACAAACAGATTTTTAAAGGTCATCAAAGGTCAGGACCTCTAGAGGGAGAAGGAGTGGAGGTAGGTACTTCAAAATACCTTCCTGGAACATAGGCTACTTTAGCCTATAGACTCATCCCTGAAAATTTTGTTTTCCTAACCTAACCCCTTTCCAAGATAGCTAAAGTAGAATTTTACCAAATTAACATCTAAACACAGATGGTTTATGATAGCCTAGGCATATCCCATCACTTAGGGAAGGACTTGGTTACCATGTGATCTTACCGTAAAAAATATGGACTAGCCACAAATACAAAATCATTCTCATTTAAAAATATTCTACTTCTTTAAGGTTCGTGTAAGGAGCATGTATAAACAAGTAGACATGGTCATTATCTTGTGAAACCCTAAACTTCGGAGTGAGCATGTTTAGTTTTTAAACGTACCGCCTGTAATGTTTATGGAATCGGCAGGGCCACCTCTACAACGAAATTATTGTTGCAATTATTGTTACCATATTGGAAAACTTGAGAACACTTTTAATGAATATGAGACACTAACAAGTACAAGCCAAAATGAAGTACTGATTGTACCAGAGAATAAGGAGACGAAATTTATTGTACGCGCTTTTCCACGTAAAAATCGAGTAACTTTAGTACAATATGAAAAACCAAATGTTGGAATTCAGTTCCCATTTGATAAGGAACTATTTGTTTCGGCGGTAAGAATAAAGAAGACTAAAAGAGAGAAAAGAAATATTAAACGGAGCTACAATGAAGCAATTCAGTCAAAGATAGTGGACACTGGAGTCCAAATCAGATATAACGATAATTTATTATTTTGCGCGAATGACAGAATTGAGAAAAGTTGAGACGAAAAGAGGAGTGTAAAAAAGAGACAAAATTTAGAGATTAAGTCTGCAGAGGCGAAAAATAAAAAAATGTCGGATGGGCTGTGCCTTGAAAACATAGATAATAAGGGGGAAAAAGAGGTCAAAAACCCATGGAGAATAAAAGAAGATGGTTACAAAATAGAGATGGATGACCTACAACGGGTTGGGGGAAAGTTGGGAAATATGGAATGTCGAGTCGGATTGGAAAGATTTGGGAAGGAATCTGATATTGGTCTGAGCAACTCAAAAGAGGGTTTGTTCCTTTATGAGGGGGAGGAATCCCTTGGGGAAGCTCTCCTGCGGGAAGTCATGAAGCATAGTCCTTTTCCCCAATGCAAAACTGGTGGACAAGTTGTGATCGCTTTACCGAAGTTTTGCCTTTCTTATCTGGAGTCCTTGGGGGATAATCTCTCCCAGTCACTTCGTACTTCACCCAAACCTTTGTCCAGTAACCCTTTTCATAGCTGTTATTCTTCATGGGAATCGACAATTATTTCCGGCAAATTGTATTCAGTGGGAGATGTACCCAAATTTCATTTTCAATTAGCATCAACGCATATTCTGCATTTGATTATCCCAGGGGAGGGAACCCAGAAAAAAGGCGATTCATGGTTCGCTCAAAATTCTACTTCATTCCCAGTACCCTTATCGTTGTCATAGGCCTGTGCATTTTCGGCCTTAGATTAATTGAAATTATGCCAAGGGGCAATTTAATTTTTGATTGAGATGTGGGGTTGTTTCCACAGATGGAAATTAAAAGGCTAGTGCAGCCAATTTTTCACGATGGCTGGCATCATCATATGTGCCAGAAACTGAGTCTCTGCTCCTCTCAAATGTAAATTCGGGAGAGCGAGAAATTTTTTTGTTTTTGAATGTGCTACGCACAATGATTGTGTACGAATCTTGAAGATTTCAACTTTCAAACATTAATGCGGATGCTATACGATTTAGAACATGGTGGTCCTACAGTAGAGACGTGTCGAGGACGACTGTTCCAGTGCCAAGCGATGGAAGTAGCAGCACAGACACTGGTGGAAGAGAGAAAGCAATGGATTTTGTAAAGTTGAAGTTAAGTGTTTATGTTTGTAAGGGTGGACCAAAGTAGCGCGTGGGCGGTCATTTATCTTACGGGGGGAGGTGTTGGGGTTCCACCCCTGTTTCTTTTCCTTTCAGATAAATGACCCGTTTTCCTTTTCTTAATTACATTTGCTTATAGTATAATTTGAAAAGACAGGTTAAATTCCGTTACTAAGCGATAGTGGTTTTGCAATAGGTAAGCTTTGAACCAAGGTTATTTTTATACTTCCTGGTTGGGAGTCATTGAAAGATAAATCTAAGAGTTAGAATTGGGTTTGAATGGGGATGTAGCTGATTGGCTGGGCCAAGCGGAGGTCCACCCCTGTGAACAGTTGTGTAAAGATTATTATTATTTTTTAGTTTATGTTTTGACCCCATTTGGGGAAGGAGTCTGCGTTTTGACCCCGTTTGGGGAAGGATATTTCTGTTGTTATATGTGACCCTTTTGGAAGAATACAAGTAAGGTATTTTCTACAACTGTGTACTAGTTTCCGTAACCCAGGCAGGGTAGGAATAGAGCTACGAGGTACCGTCATTATTATATTGACAGGGAGGTTTGTTACCTCCAAGGAGAGAGTTAAGAGATTTTCTAGCCGTAACCAAAGGCGGGTACATTTGGCTTTAGAAAGTGGCCATTTGACCACTCGACCGCGTTATCGTACCCTGGTTATAGGGTATACTGTAAATAGGGTAGTACCAAACCCGATATTTGCAGAACCGGTGTGGTAGACACGGGCATAGCATTATAATTTGGCTTTCTTGGCCGGGGCTTTCCCCTCCAATAAGTGGTGACACCCGTATATTACCACGCCGGTGGCGTGGTGGCCTACCAGTATAACACTGGTGGCAAAACACCACGAACAGTGGTGCCAGCGGTAGCTAGCACTACGAACAGTGACCAAAAAAATGGAGAGCAACAAGGCCCCCTCCCACACTCATTTTTTTCCCAAAGTCAACTGATCAAAATTATGAGATAGCCATTTTGTTCAACATGCTCGAATATATGATAACTATGTCTTTAAGGATGACTTAATCCCCCGAAGTCCCGGGGGGAGGGCTGAAAGTTATGAACTTTACCCAACGTTAACATACAGTATTGGTTATTGGGAAGTATACAGACGTTTTCAGTGGGGTTTTTTTCTGGTAGTGGGGGGGGGAGGTGGTTGGGGGCTATGTGGGAGGATCTTACCATGAAGGAAGTTTTCATGGGAGAAGGGGTATTGCTATGAAGGGGGTGCCGGATTTCCCAGCATTATTTAAATAAAGATCAGAAATTATATATAAAAAAAACAAGTTTTTTAACTGAAAGTAAGGAGCAACATCAAAACTTAAAACGACAGAAAACATTACGTATATGATTGGGTTCATCCCCTAGTCAATACCTCGCTCTTTAAGCCAAAGATTATTTAGTACTTTCATAAGAGCTATTTATTCCAATTAACGGCATTTGTGATTAAGAGGTCATTTATAAATAATTGGAACGAAATTCGAACTTTAGCTTAAAGAGCAAGGTATTGACTAGGGGGCAAACCCTCTAATATACGTATTAAAAATATAAGAATATAGAGGTTCGTTACGTAAGTTAATTCGTAAGTTACGTATATTTATTACTAATAAAAACGTTCGCAAATAAAATTAAACAGGTGTCGAGAAAGCCATTTAACCAAATAAAAGTAAAGTTAATATCCAATTTTTTTTAATTATTCATGTACGGTGAGCCAAAATCAAAACCTGCATTAATTCAAAAACGTTCAATAATTAAATAAAAAAAACAAGTTTTTTTAACTGAAAGTAAGGAACTATGTTAAAACTTAAAACGAACAGAAATTATTCTGTATATAAAAGGGGCTGTCCCCTTCTCAACGCCTCGCTCTTTACGCTAAAGTTTGACTTTCTCACAACTCTATTTTTTTAAACAATGAAAAACTTTAGCGTGTAGAGCGAGGTGCTGAGGAGGGGACAGCCCCTTTCATATACGGAATAATTTCTGTTCGTTTTAATTTTTAACGTCGTTCCTTACTTTCAGTTAAAAAAACTTGTTTTTTTTATTTAATATTTATAAAAGATCAACTTAGTTGCCATGTTGAAAGGATCTTCAATCGATTGCAGAGGCTTGACATCAGGATCTCAAGAGCAAGTTGGAGAGGGGCAATATGGTCTCTTGGAGCATCGGCAAAAAGAGGGCATGTATATTCCATTTCCGGTCTGACGCACGACTTGAAAAGAAGAGACACACAGGAAAAACCCTAAATTAAATTTTCTGTACCAGAGCAACCTCAATCGGAAACCAAAATGGTTGCATGACTTTTTGGTGACCTATCTTTATTTCATAGAGAGCAAAATAGAAGCCTTTTTAATACATGAGCTGAAAACAGATTTATTTAAAAAAAAGTAATTGAAACAAAATATAATATAATCAAATTCTTTATAATAAAATAGTATATTCAAGGTTGTAGCAGAATGAGAGTCAGGATTAAGTCAGCCAAATAGAAAACCAAAATTATGCATATTTTCAATCTATGTATTTGAATAATATGGCCCTTCCCCATTCATCCAAAATTTTGTTGTTAAAGAATTAACAGATTCTATTGCAAAATTACGTCCAATAAATAAAAATTAAGCTAAAATCTTAATCCTTAAGCAGAAAAACCTGCAAAAACTTTTCAAGTATTCCTTTTATTAATCAATAATAATAAGAAAAATGAACTAAGAACGAACAAAATTTCCTTTAAAAAACAATTAAGTCGATTTATGGAATACCATTATATATTAAAACAGTCAGTCTAGTTTCTTTTCTTCTTTTCAGTAATCTTGACGAATATGATAATTATTTTATCTTTTTTCTTCTTGCTGTTGATGTTTTTACACAAAAAAGACAGTTCATTACAAAATACTTTCAGTAAAGTGCAATTGAGTGTAAAATTCAGTGAATTGCAGTGTTGGCTTGATTCTTCTGTATAATTTTTGTTTGTTTTGGGTCTTATTCATGCATTGATTGTGACTTCTATTTAATTTGAGTTTGAATTTTTCCTTGACTTTGTTTCTGTTCTTTCTTTGTTTAGTGTAGCTCTATACTTTTTTTTATTAAATTCTTCTTTGGAAAAGAACTTCTTTGGAAAGTTAATATTCGAAATGACAAGTATAGACTTAGAATTATATTGCTTAAGCAGCTTAGTTCCGCTGCTGATACCATGAGTATTAAGGGGATGCCCGAAAGAAAGGGGACAGGGGGGGGGGGGGGGTTCTGGTTGTCCTCCGATCTTTTTCACCGTTAAAAAGAGGATTAGAATTTTTTCTTTTCCATCAGAGGAGCACTGTTTTTCCAATGAAACTAAAAGCAACAGTTAAATTTAGAAAAAAACAAAATGTATCGTGTATGCCAAGGGGATGCCCCTTTTCGTCTGTCTGAAGCCCTCTGCTTTTTTTTAATCCCACCTCCTCTCCTCTCGGTGACATAATAATCTTTTTCACTTAATTTTGAACTTTAATGCCACCTACACTAATTTAAAAACTTCTTTTATTTTTAATTTGGGTAGCCAAACATGATTGATGAAGGCGAGGCATACTTACTATAAATATCAAAACCACAAAAAAATACCATTCCCGATTTTGCAGGGTAGCCATTTTGCAGGGTTAATTTGGGTAGCCAAACATAATTGATGAAGGCGGGGTATACTTACTATAAATTTCAAAACCGCAAAAAAATACCATTCCTGGTACACCCCTTTACCGTGGAAATACATTAACATTACACAAATATTTTTTCTTAAAACCTTCTTCTCAATCAACTATACATCATCCTCCATCCTCCCAATCTTCCCTCAACCCCATAACAAACCTAGGAGGAGTAGAATGCTGTGCCCTTACAATATCTTTAGGCACGTCATTCTAATCCTTCTTCAATAACACACAAATAAACTACTGAATTCTTTTTAACACCCTTTTGGCTATTCAAAATTCATACATTAACCATTAAAACCCTCTGCTCTTTTCACCAAAGATTAACTTTTTTCAGGGAACTTCAAGAACGAATGCTGTAACACAGGGCCAATGGGAATCGAGTGAATTTTTCCTTAATCCTCAAGATTAGAAGGACTTCTTGAGTCATATTCTCTTCAAATAACAATTTTTTTTTAGTTCAAATGCTTTGAAAGGCTAGCAAAATTAAGTGTTTATTTATCTGACGTTCAAGAGACAGGTAGTTAAACTATTGAAGCTACAAATTCAACAATCTTGAGGAATGATTTCGGAACTACAAGTGTACAAAGGGATATTTGTGAGGGCCGAAGAACTGAGCGCGCGGAGGAATGCAAATATAAACGAAGTCGACAAAACTGGCTCTTAAAAAAACAGAAAGATTGGAGGGCAACTTGCCCCCTCTTAACCCCTTTTCCACCAAACAAATACTATCAAAATTTTGTGATGGTCATTTAGTTCAGCATAGTTGAAAGGTCGAATAACTATTATTCTAGTGATGGCATGACCCTCCATAGTCCCTTGGGAAAGGACTCACAATTGTGAAATTAAGATTGCACAATTTCCCCATTGCTCCTATATAGTAGGCTATTTGTTTTTGGGAAATGTGAGTAATTTTGGGAGGGAGAATTTGTGGGGGAGAGTGGATTTTTCATGGGAGAATTTTCATGAAGAAGGAAAGTTTCTTGGGGGAGTTTCCAAGAGAAATTTCACACGTGGCGGTGGAGGGGAGGGAATGGGATTTTCTGGCAGGATTTTACAAAGATTTTACAGGATTTTTTTTAAACAACTTTTTTTTCATCCAAAAACAAGAAGCAAAATTAAATTTTAAATTGAGCTGTAAGTATTCTGTATATAAGGGGGGGGCTGCCTTGGCTCAACTCTCGCTGTTCACGCTAAAATTTGACTTTTTATCTTGATTTCTTAAAAAAGACTGCTCAAACACAATTGGGTTTGAATGAGAAGTTAAAAAAAACTTTAACACTTATAATATAGTCTAAGTTATTATATACACCTTATCTCCTTAAACGAGCAATAATTGTATATGTATGCATTTTTTTTTTATATGTTTCCATTTTTTTTTTTTTTTTTTGAAAATTGACATCCGGATTTTTTTTTTGCCTAAAGCGGTGTTCAAAAGCATGTCTAGCTAGAATCCTATGTCTAGACACGTGTCTAGCCAGAATTCAGTGTCTAGGCAACGACCGTTCACAAGTAAAATTCGGTGCTTAGCTAAAACTACAAATTTAGTTTCAAATTGTCATTTCTAGCCAATCAAGAGTAGTAAGAGTATAATAGATTCTAATTACACATTCAATTACACATGAAAATATACAATGAAATTGCTGTTGTTTTCAATTACACATGAAAATATACATTAGAATTGCGCAAGGAAAAGCCATGGCTGGTTTGGTGGGTATAATCTGGTTTGGTGGGTATAGTCTGGTTTGTGGGGTATTGTCTTGTTTGGTGAGTATAGTCTGGTTTAGTTTTTCAAAGAGAGTGAGTATTTGACATTTTTGCAAAAAGGGATAAGGAATTCGCAAATTGGTCACTATGAACGATATTAATTGATGTTTTGAATAATAGGAGTGTGAATGATTCTAATTAGTGATTGGATTGTATGATGGTGGAGAAAAAAAAAGATTAAACTGATTAACAGTTAAGGTAACCCCGACGGGGTTGTTAACTCAGGTAATTTGTTATAAATTTGAAATATCATCAGTCTATGAAAATGGCTAACGACGATAGAATGACATTGTGAGTTGACCTAGCTTTACCTCTCCGATGTGTCAATTTTGGAAGGAAAATCAAAAATACTCAGAATAGAAAATAAACGGGATCTGCCTCAAGGGGAAGGCTCAGAGCCCCTTCGTTCCCCCATTTCTGAAGGCAGAGGAGGGGGGGAGGGGGAGGGTCAATTTTGGAGGGAAGACCAAAAATACTCAGAATCGAAAATAAACGGGATCTACCTCAAGGGCAAGGCTCAGAGGCCCTTCGTTCCCCCATTTCTGAGGGCAGGGGAGGGGGGTGGGACAATTTTGGAGCGAAAACCAAAAATGCGCAGAATCGAAAATAAATGGGATCTGCCTCAAGGGCAAGGCTCAGAGGCCCTTCGTTCCCCAATTTCTGAGGGCAGGGGAGGGGGGAGGGTCAATTTTGGAGAGAAAACCAAAAATGCTCAGAATCGAAAATAACGGGGATCTGCCTCAAGGGCAAGGCTCAGAAGCCCCTCCTACTCCATTTCTGAGGGCAGGGGGGAGGGGGAGTCAAATTTTGAGGGAAAACCAAAAAAAATCATAAACGAAAACAAATGCTATCGGACTCAAGGGGAAGGCTCAGAGGCACCTCGTTCCTCCATTTCTGAGGGCTGGGGGGAGGGGGGGGGTCAATTTTGGAGTGAAAACAAAAAATACTCAGAAACAATAATAAACGGGGTCTGCCTCACGGGGAAGGCGCAGTGGCCATTCCTTCCCCCATTTCTGAGGGCAGGGGAGGGGGAGGGTCAAATTTGGAAGGGAAAACCAAAAATACTCAGAAAGTTCATTTTGAATTTCCTTCATTGAAATGCAAGAGTTGGAATATTTCAGTAGTGTTTTGTTGTGCTTTACCTTGTCATAGTTACATTCTCTTAATTTTTCAAAGTTCATTTTGGATTTCTTTCATTGAAAAGAAAGAGTTGTAATATTTCAGTAGTGTCTAGTTGTGATTTACCTTGTCACAGATACATTCTCTTGATTTTTCGAAGTTCATTGAGAATTTCTGTCGTGAAATGCAAGAGTTGGAATATATCAGTAGTGTTTTGTTATGCTTTACCTTGTCACAGTTACATTCTGTTGATTTTCATAGTTCATTTTGAATTTCTTTCATTGAAATGCAAGAGTTGGAATATTTCAGTAGTGTTTTGTTGTGCTTTACCTTGTCACAGTTACATTCTCTTAATTTTTCAAAGTTCATTTTGAATTTCTTTCGTGAAATGCAAGAATTGGAATATTTCAGTAGTGTCTTGTCGTGGTTTACTTTGTCACAGCTACATTCTCATGATTTTTCCAAGTTCATTTTGAATTTCTGTCGTTAAATGCAAGAGTTGGAATATTTCAGTAGTGACTTGTTGTGCATTACCTTGTCACAGTTACATTGTGTTGATTTTTCGAAATACATTTTGAATTTATGTCTTGAAATGAACTATTTTTAATATTTAGGTACTGACCTGTAGCGCTTTACCTTGTCTCAGTTACTTTCTTCTGATTTTTCGAAGCTAATTTTGAATTTCTCTCTTGAAATGCAAGAGTTGGAATACTTCAGTAGTTTTTTGTTGTGCTTTAGATTGTCACAGTTACATTCTGTTGAATTTCATACTTCAATTTGAATTTATTTCATTGACATGCAAGAGTTGGAATATTTCAGTAGTGTTTTGTTGTGCTTTACCTTGTCACAGTTACATTCTCTTAATTTTTCAAAGTTCATTTTGAATTTCGTTCGCGAAGTGCAAGAATTGGAATATTTCAGTAGTGTTTTGTTGTGCTTTACCTTGTCACAGTTAGATTCTCTTAATTTTTCAAAGTTCATTTTGAATTT
>NC_142799.1:62943793-63075386 GCF_049724085.1 Artemia sp. Qi Xiang Cuo | reverse complement strand
ACTGAATGCGCCGATGGGTCGGGGAGTGCTGTGGGGGCAAGGTTAGGGAAGCGCCGGGGGGATGCGCCACGGGTCAGAGAGTTGCCGGGGGATGCGCCCCGAGTCAGGGAAGTGCCACAGGGATGCGCCACGGGCCCGAGAAGCATCGGGGGAAGCGATGCGGGGCCCGAGAAGCTCCACAGGGATGCGCTGTGGCTCCGAAAAGCGCCGAAAAAAAAAAAAATTTTAGGGGGGGGGTTAGCACTTTTAATAGTGACAAAATAGAAATGAAAAGATAATTGTTTCTTACTTCAGTATCTAACCATTTCTCTTCGAAATTTAGCGATTTTAGCTATAACAATTTTCCTAAATTTAGGGGAGGGGGCGTGAATCCATGATTTTTGTTGGGGGGGGGGTTAGCACTTTTAATAGTGACAAAATAGAAATGAAATTTAATTTAAAAACTTTTTTTTTTTCAGATATAATAATGTTTTGTGTGATTGACACAGAATATATTGGTCTGAAATATTCCGCAACTGGAATTATATTCGAAGCAGATTTCTTACTCCTAGACAATCAACGACGTGAAATTCATTGCTATAAATGGAACATCAGATACAATATGTATAAGTACGAGAAAAACAGATGGAGTCCAACACTAAATTTTATAAATCGAAATGTCTTTTACGCTAAAACCATACGACCACATCATGAAAATGGCTATGAAATAAAACATGTACAAGAGGAAATTCGGGAAATATGCAGTTTTTTCGGTGTGCAAGCTGTTTATGTTAAGGGACACGTGCCAACTGATAAACTCTTACTAGAAAAATGTGATAAAAACATAGCATTATTCAATTTAGAAGACTTCAAATGTGAGAAATACCTGCATTCAGTCCATGACCCAGAAGATGAAGTTAGATATTTCGCTAAATGGATACCGGAAAAGATACCTGACATGGAAAATGCATCAGATATCCAAAGTCCTAAACTTGCTCCTCCTAATATCAAATTGATTAAGCTTATTTTTTTTTAAATATGTAATTATTTTTTTTCAAATGTTTTAAATATGTTTAAGCAATAAATATCTTAAGCCTCAACCGTTTTTATTATTTAGAATAGTCCATAACAATGAAAATTATACTTTAAGATTCAAACTGCCAGGGAACACACTTTCAAGTTCAGCGTGTTGGAGAACCCTAAATAGTCACCCCTAAAAAAGGTAAGTTAACACTAAAAGGTTAAAGAATTTTTCTGAAATTATCTTAAGCCTGAGACGTTTTTATTCTTTAGAATAGTCCGTCACCATGAAAATTATACTTTCAGATTAAACATGCCAGGGAACACACTTTCAAGTTCAGCATGTTGGAGAACCCTAAATAGTCACCCCTAAAAAGGTAAGTTAACTCTAAAAGGTTAAAGAATTTTTCTGAAATTATCTTAAGCCTGAGACGTTTTTATTCTTTAGAATAGTCCTTCGCCACGAAAATTAGACTTTCAAATTCAACATGCCAGGGAACACACTTTTAAGTTCAGCATGTTGTAGAACCCTAAATAGTAATCCATAAAAAGGTAAGTTAACACTGAAAGGTTAAAGAATTTTTCTGAAATTATCTTAAGCATGAGACGTTTTTATTGTTTAGAATAGTCCTTCGCCAAGAAAATTATAATTTCAGATTAAACATGCCAGGGAACACACGTTCAAGTTCAGCATGTTGGAGAACCCTAAATAGTCACCCCTAAAAAGGTAAGTTAACTCTAAAATGTTATAGAATTTTTCTGAAATTATCTTAAGCCTGAGGCTGTTTTTATTCTTTAGAATAGTCCATCGCCACGAAAATTAGACTTTCAGATTCAACATGCCAGGGAACACACTTTCAAGTTCAGCATGTTGGAGAACCATAAATAGTTATCCATAAAAAGGTAAGTTAACTCTAAAAGGTTAAAGAATTTTTCTGATATTATCTTAAGCCTGAGACGTGTTCATTCTTTATAATAGTCCATCGCCACGCAAATTATACTTTCAAATTAAACATGCCAGGGAACACACTTTTAAGTTCAACATGTTGGAGAACCCTAAATAGTCATCCGTAAAAAGGTAAGTTAACCCTAAAAGGTTAAAGAATTTTTCTGAAATTACACTTTCAGATCCAGTATGTCAGGGAACACACTTTCAGGTTCAGCATGTAGGAGAACCCTAAATGCTCATCCCTAAAAAGGTAAGTTAACCCTAAATGGTTAAAGAATTTCTCTATTTATGTAGAGTTTCAACTAGCTATGACTAAGTTTGCTAAAGACAAGCTATTTTCTTGTGAAAACACACAAAATCAGAAAAAATGTTCAATGTTCCTTTAGTAAATACGCAACTAGGCTAAAAATGAAGATATCTATTCAGAGTTTCAACTAACTATGGCTAAGTTTGGTAAAGAAAAGCTATTTTCTTGCGAAAACACACAAAATCTGAAAAAATGTTCAATGTTCCTTTAGTACCTACGCAATTAGTCTAAAAATGAAGATATTTAAGCAGAGTTTCAACTAGCTATGGCTAAGTTTGCTAAAGACAAGCTATTTTCTTGCGAAAACACACAAACTCAGAAAAAATGTTCAATGTTCCTCTAGTACCCTCACAATTAGACTAAAAATGAAGATAATTATGAAGAGTTTCAACTAGCTATGGCTAAGTTTGATAAAGACAATCTATTTTCTTGCGAAAACACACAAAATCAGAAAAAATGTTCAATGTTCCTTTAGTACAAACGCAACTAGACTAAAAATGAAGATATCTATTCAGAGTTTCAACTATCTATGGCTAAGTTTGGTAAAGACAAGCTATTTTTTTGCGAAAACACACAAAATAAGAAAAAATGTTCAATGTTCCTTTAGTACCCTCACAATTAGATTAAAAATGAAGATATTTATGCATAGTTTCAACTAGCTATGGCTAAGTTTGCTAAATACAAGCTATTTTCTTGCGAAAACAAACAAAATCAGAAAAAATGTTCAATGTTCCTTTAGTACCCTCACAATTAGACTAAAAATGAAGATATTTATGCAGAGTTTCAACTAGATATGGCTAAGTTTGCTAAAGACAAGCTATTTTCTTGCGAAAACACACAAAATCAGAAAAAATGTTCAATTTTCCTTTAGTACCCTCACAATTAGACTAAAAATGAAGATATTTATGCAGAGTTTCAACTAGCTATGGCTAAGTTTGATAAAGACAAGCTATTTTATTGCGAAAACACACAAAATCAGAAAAAAATGTTCAATATTCATTTATTACCCTCACAATTAGACTAAAAATGAAGAT
Organism: Artemia sp. Qi Xiang Cuo; assembly: GCF_049724085.1. Classification (NCBI taxonomy): domain Eukaryota; kingdom Metazoa; phylum Arthropoda; class Branchiopoda; order Anostraca; family Artemiidae; genus Artemia; species Artemia sp. Qi Xiang Cuo. The sequence continues at coordinate 63,072,097 of NC_142799.1, read as the reverse complement.
ATTTATGCAGAGTTTCAAATAGCTATGGCCAAGATTGCTAACTAAAATCAATTTTCGGTTTAAAACACACAAAATCTGAAAAAATTATTTCTGGTAACATAGGACCTATGAAAGTAGTATAAAGAGTAATATATTTCTTAAGATTTATATACCGAGCTGTATAAGTTTACTCGTTACAAGCTCTATTAATGTATGAACAAGAAAACTAAGAAAAATGTTCAATTGTCCTTTATTACTTAATTACTAAGACTAAATATTAAATTTTTAATGAAGAGTTTAAAATATCTATGGATAAGTTTGATAAACACAAGCTATTTACTTGAGAAAACACAAAAAATAAGAAAAAATGTTCAAGGCTCCTTTAGTACCCTCGCACTTAGACTAAAAATGAAGTTATTTATATAGAGTTTCAACTAGCAATGGCTATGATTTCTACACACAAGGTATTTTCTAGCGAAAACACACAAACTCAGAAAAAATTTTCAATGGTCCTTTAGTACCCTCACTAAAATGCTAAAAATTAAGATATCTCTGAAGAGTTTCAAATATCTATGTATATGTTTGATAAAGACAAGATATATTCTTGCGAAAACAAACAAAAAAAGAAAAAAATGTTCAATGTTCCTTTAGTACCCTCACAATTAGACTAAAAATGAAGATATTTATGCAGAGTTTCAACTAGCTATGGCTAAATTTGATAAAGACAAGCTATTTTCTTGTGAAAGCACACAAAATCAGAAAAAATGTTAAATATTCCTTTAGTACCTACGCAATTAGACTAAAAATGAAGATATCTATGCAGAGTTTCAACTAGCTATGGCTATGTTTGCTAAAGACAAACTATTTTATTGAGAAAACCCACAAAATCAGAAAAATGTTCAATGTTCCTTTAGTACCTACGCAATTAGACTAAAAATGAAGATATTTATGCAGAGTTTCAACTATCTATGGCTAAGTTTTCTAAATACAAGCTATTTTATTGCGAAAACAAACAAAATCAGAAAAAATGTTAAATTTTCCTTTAGGACCAGCACAATTAGTCTAAAATTTAAGTAATTTATTCAGAGTTTATACTATCTATGGATATGTTTTATAAAGACAAGCTATTTTCTTGCGAAAACACACAAAATCAGAAAAAATGTTCAATGTTCCTTTAGTAACTACACAATTAGACTAAAAATGAAGATATCTATGCAGAGTTTCAACTATCTATGGCTAAGTTTGCTAAAGACAAGCTATTTTCTTGCGAAAACACACAAAATCAGAAAAAATGTTCAATGTTCCTTTAGTACCTCACAATTAGACTAAAAATGAAGATATTTATGCAGAGTTTCAACTAGCTATGGCTAAGTTTGCTAAAGACTAGCTATTTTCGTGCGAAAACATACAAAATCTGAAGAATGTTCAATGTTCCTTTAGTACCTACATATTAAGGCTGAAATGAAGATATTAATGCAGAGTTTCAACAATCTATGGCTAAGATTTCTAAATACAAGCTATTTTCTTGCAAAAACACACACAAACAGAAAAAAAATTTTCAATGTTCCTCTAGTACCTATGCAATTAGGCTGAAATGAAGATATTTATGCAGAGTTTCAACTAGCTATGGCTAAGTTTGATAAAGACAAGCTATTTTCTTGCAAAAACACACAAAATCAGAAAAAATATTGTTAGGTTAGGTTAAGTTAGATTAGGTTAGGTTAGCCTACGTACGCGCGCATATAGGTTAGGTTAGGTTAGGTTGGATTAAGTTAGGTTAGGGTAATTTAGGTTATGTTAGATTAAGTTATGTTAGGTTAAGTTAGGTTAGGATAGGTTAGATTACGTTAGGTTAGGCTAAGTTAGGTTAGGCTAGGTTAGCCTACGTACGCGCGCGTACGTAGGCTAACCTAGCCTAACCTAACTTAGCCTAACCTAACTTAATCTAACCTATCCTAACCTAACCTAACCTAACTTAATCTAACCTAACCTAACTTAACCTAACCTAACTTAATCCAACCTAACCTAACCTAACCTATATGCGCGCGTACGTAGGCTAACCTAACCTAATCTAATTTAACCTAACCTAACAATATTTTTTCTGATTTTGTTTATTTTCGCAAGAAAATAGCTTGTCTTTAGCAAACTTAGCCATAGCTAGTTGAAACACTGCATAAATATCTTCATTTCAGCCTAATTGCGTATGTAATAGAGTAACATTGATAATTTTTTTTCTGATTTTGTGTGTTTTCACAAGAAAATAGCTTTTCTTTAGCAAAATTAGCCATAGATAGTTGAAAATCTGCATAAATACCTTCATTTCAGCCTAATTGTGAAGTTACTACAGGAACATTGAACATTTTTTCTGATTTTGTGTGTTTTAGCACGAAAATAGCTTGTCTGTAGCAAACTTAACCATAGCTAGATGAAACTCTGCATAAATATCTTCATTTTTAGACTAATTGTGAGGTTCTAAAGGAAAATTGAACATTTTTTTCTGATTTTGTGTGTTTTCGCAAGAAAATAGCTTGTCTTTAGCAAACTTAGCCATAGATAGTTGAAACTCTGCATCGATATCTTCATTTTTAGTCTAATTGCGTAGGTACTAAAGGAACACTGATCATTTTTTATGAGTTTTTGGTTTTTCTCAAGAAAATAGCTTGTCTTTATAAAACATAGCGATAGATACTTGAAACTCTTTATAGAAAATTTCAATTTTAGCCTATTTAGGAGGGTACTAAAGGAAAATTGAAAATTTTTTTCTGAGTTTGTGTGTTTTTGAAAGTAAATAGTTTGTGTTAAGATAAAATAGACCAAGATAGTTGAAACTATATATATATATCTTAATTTTTATCCTAATTGCGTAGGTACTCAAGGAAAATTGAACATTTTTATGATTTTGTGGGTTTTCACAAGAAAATAGCTTGTCTTTATCAAACATAGCCATAGCTAGTTGAAACTCTGCATAGATATCTTCATTTTTAGTCTAATTGCGTAGGTACTAAGGGAACATTGAACATTTTTTCTGATTTTGTGTGTTTTCACAAGAAAATAGCTTGTCTTTAGCAAACATAGCCATAGCTAGTTGAAACTCTGCATAAATATCTTCATTTTTAGTCTAATTGTGAGGGTACTAAAGGAACATTGAACATTTTTTTCTGATTTTGTGTGTTTTCGCAAGAAAATAGCTTGTCTTTATCAAACATAGCCATAGATAGTTGAAACTCTGCATAGATATATTAAATTTTAGTCTATTTGTGAGGGTACTATTTTAACATTTATCATTTTTTCTGAGTTTGTGTGTTTTTTCAAGAAAAATTCTTGTCTTTATCAAACTTGGCTATTGATCGTTTAAACTATGCATAGAAAACTTCAATTCTAGCCTATTTGTGAGGGCACTAAAGGAAAATTGAAAATTTTTTTCTGAGGATGTTTGTTTTCGCAAGAAAATACCTTGTCTTTAGAAAACAAATCCATAGATATTTGAAACTCTGTATACATATATTAATTTTTATTCTAATTGCGTAGGTACTAAAGTAACATTGAACATTTTTCTGATTTTGTGGGTTTTCACAAGAAAATAGCTTGTCTTTAGCAAACATAGCCATAGCTAGTTGAAACTCTGCATAGATATCTTCATTTTTAGTCTAATTGCGTAGGTACTAAAGGAACATTGAAAATTTTTTTGATTTTGTGGGTTTTCACAAGAAAATAGCTTGTCTTTAGCAAGCATAGCCATAGCTAGTTGAAACTCTGCATAGATATCTTCATTTTTAGTCTAATTGTGAGGGTACTAAAGGAACATTGAACATTTTTTTCTGATTTTGTATGTTTTCACAAGAAAATAGCTTGTCTTTATCAAACTTAGCCATAGCTAGTTGAAACTCTGCATAAATATCTTCATTTTTAGTCTAATTGCGAGGGTACTAAAGGAACATTGAACATTTTTTCTGATTTTGTGTGTTTTCGCAAGAAAATAGCTTGTCTTTAGCAAACTTAGCCATAGCTAGTTGAAACTCTGCATAAATATCTTCATTTTTAGTCTAATTGTGAGGGTACTAAAGGAAAATTGAACATTTTTTTCTGATTTTGTGGATTTTCTCAAGAAAATAGCTTGTCTTTAGCAAACATAGCCATAGATAGTTGAAACTCTGCATAAATATCTTCATTTTTAGTCTAATTGTGAGGGTACTAAAGGAACATTGAACATTTTTTCTGATTTTGTGTGTTTTCGCAAGAAAATAGCTTGTCTTTAGCAAACTTAGCCATAGCTAGTTGAAACTCTGCATAGATATCTTCATTTTTAGTCTAATTGCGTAGGTACTAAAGGAACATTGAACATTTTTTCTGATTTTGTGTGTTTTCGCAAGAAAATAGCTTGTCTTTATCAAACTTAGCCATAGCTAGTTGAAACTCTGCATAAATATCTTCATTTTTAGTCTAATTGTGAGGGTACTAAAGTAAGTTTGAAAATTTTTTCTGATTGTTCGTATTTTTGCAATAACAGAGATTTTCTTCATCAACCTAAGCAACAGCTATTTAAAACGCTGCATAAATAACTTCATTTTTAGGCTATATAAGGGGGTACTAAAGGCCAATTAACCATTTTTTCTGATTTTGTGTGTTTTCGCAAGTAAATAGCTTGTCAGCTTAGCCATAGCTAGTTGAAACTCTGCATAATACTTCATTTTAGTCTAATTGCGTAGGTACTAAAGGAACATTGAACATTTTTTCTAGTGTGTTTTCACGAAAATAGCTTCTTTAGCAAACTTAGTCATAGCTAGTTGAAACTCTACATAAATAGAGAAATTCTTTAACCATTTAGGGTTAACTTACCTTTTTAGGGATGAGCATTTAGGGTTCTCTTACATGCTGAACCTGAAAGTGTGTTCCCTGACATACTGGATCTGAAAGTGTAATTTCAGAAAAATTCTTTAACCTTTTAGGGTTAACTTACCTTTTATGGATGACTATTTAGGGTTCTCCAACATGATGAACTTAAAAGTGTGTTCCCTGGCATGTTTAATTTTAAATTCTAATTTTCGTGGCGATGTAATATTCTAAATAATAAAAACGTCTCAGTCTTAAGATAATTTCAGAAAAATTCTTTAACCTTTTAGTGTTAACTTACCTTTTTATGGTTAACTATTTCGGGTTCTCCAACATGCTGAACTTGAAAGTGTGTTCCCTGGCATGTTGAATCTGAAAGTCTAATTTTCGTGGCGAAGGACTATTCTAAAGAATAAAAACGTCTCAGGCTTAAGATAATTTCAGAAAAATTCTATAACCTTTTACAGTTAACTTACTTTTTTTGGGTTTAATTTTTAGGTTTATCGACCTTGCTTAACTGTAATGTGTGTGCCCTGGATTTTTTAATCTTAAATTATAATTTTCGTGGATAAGTAATATTATAAAGAATAAAAACGTATCAGGCTTAACATAATTTCAGAAAAATTCTTTAACCTTTTAGAGTTAACTTACCTTTTTATGGATAACTATTTAGGGTTCTCCAACAAGCTTAACTTAAATATATGTTCCCTGGCTTTCTTAATCTGAAATTATAATTTTCGTGGCGAAGGAATATTCTAAAGAATAAAAACGTCTCAGGCTTAAGATAATTTCAGAAAAATTCTTTAACCTTTTAGTGTTAACTTACATATTTAGGGTTGACTATTTAGGGTTCTCCAACATGCTGAACTTGAAAGTGTGTTCCCTGGCATTTTTAATCTTAAATTATAATTTTCATGGCGAAGGACTATTCTAAATAATAAAAACGTCTCAGGCTTAAGATAATTTCAGAAAAATTCTTTAACCTTTTAGTGTTAACTTACCTTTTTAGGGTTGACTATTTAGGGTTCTCCAACATGCTGAACTTGAAAGTGTGTTCCCTGGCATGTTGAATCTTAAAGTATAATTTTCATGGTGATGGACTATTCTAAAGAATAAAAACGGTTGAGGCTTAAGATATTCATTGCTTAAACATATTTAAAACATTTGAAAAAAAATAATGATATATTAAAAAAAAAATAAGATTAATCCATTTTATATGAGGAGGAGCAAGTTTTGGACTTTGTATATCTGATGCATTTTTCCATGTCAGGTATCTTTTCCGGTATTCATTTAGCGAAATATCTAACTTCATCTTCTAGGTCATGGACTGAATGCAGGTATTTCTCACATTTGAAGTCTTCTAAATTGAATAATGCTATGTTTTTATCACATTTTTCTAGTAAGAGTTTATCAGTTGGCACGTTTCCCTTAACATAAACAGCTTGCACACCGAAAAAACTGCATATATCCTGAATTTCCTCTTGTACATGTTTTATTTCATAGCCATTTTCATTATGTGGTCGTATGGTTTTAGCGTAAAAGCCTTTTCGATTTATAAAATTTAGTGTTGGACTCCATCTGTTTTTCTCGTACTTATACATATTATATCTGATGTTCCATTTATAGCAATGAATTTCACGTCGTTGATTGTCTAGGAGTAAGAAAGCTGCTTCGAATATAATGCCAGTTGCGGAATATTTCAGACCAATATATTCTGTGTCAATCACACCAAACATTATTATATCTGAAAAAAAAAGTATTTAAATTAAATTTCATTTCTATTTTGTCACTATTAAAAGTGCTAACCCCCCCCCCCAACAAAAATCATGGATTCACGCCCCCTCCCCTAAATTTAGGAAAATTGTTATAGCTAAAATCGCTAAATTTCGAAGAGAAATGGTTAGATACTGAAGTAAGAAACAATTATCTTTTCATTTCTATTTTGTCACTATTAAAAGTGCTAACTCCCCCCCCTAAATTTTTTTTTTTTAGGCACTTTTAGGGGCCACAGTGCCTCCCTGTGGCGCGTTTCGGGCCCCACCTCGCATCCCGTGCTGCTTTTCGGGCCCGGGGCGCATCCCAGTGGCACTCCCCTGACCCGTGGCGCATCCCCCGGCACTTCCCTGACCCGTGGCGCATCCCCCGGCACTTCCCTAACCTTGCCCCCACAGCACTCCCCGGACCCATCGGCACATTCCGGGCTCCGCGGCTCCCAGCCGTTTACCTAATGCCCCAAAAACCGTATTGGTAGGCGGCATAAGTCGTTTCGCCTACTTCCCATACAGGTTGTCTATGACTCCAAATGAGTCTAGATTATTTTTAATCGCGTGTCTGTTCTGTTTCCAAGCGTATTCTCTGGGAAACAGTACAATTAAATTCGAGAACCGTTAATTCTTATTCAACAATGTTTCCACATCACTAAAATATTGGCAAGGCTTTGTAAGATTGAAAGTTATTTTAAAATATCCTTGCGCAAATTACGGGATTCATATGTGACAAATAGATAAATGTGAATAATCTCACTCAGTTCATTCTCTTGAAACTTTGTGGTAATCAATTGTGAAAAATAGGGGATTTTGAGTTTCAAATGGTGAGCATTAATTGAAATTACCCATGAAAAATATTCGCTTATGTGATAACGGCGAAGAAATAGCAACAGAGAAAATAGCAAAGATTAGAAAAAATAGCATTTTGAGTTTCAAAGGCAGTGATTATTAATAGAAATTACCTAAAAATATTCGCTTATGAGATATCGAAGCGATAGCAAAGATTAGAAAAGAGCGGTTTCTATGCAAAAAATTACATTTAGATATCTCCGAGGAAGGGGGGGAGCAGAGAAAAGAGTGGTTTCATTTTAAAAAATAACATTTAGATATCTCCGAGGGAGATAAATTTAAAACATTGGTTGAGGGTGAGGGGTTAATATCTCACAGAGATAAGTTTATATTGGGATTGAAAAGGACTGAAAAATGAATAAATAGAAAGGTAGGAAAAAACGCTTACATTTGAATATCCCGGCTGCACTTGGGCACCCGAAGGACCAGGTAGTGCATGCTAGAGGGTGGACGGGGCGACGTCGCTATGTTCTTGTGCGACTGGGCCGGCTATTTCACGATCATGCATAGCTTCGGCAGGGTTCACCATATTATAAGAAGCCGTCCACTCTCTCTTTAACTTAAACCCAGGCTGCATTGGGGCTGGCACTGAGTATGAGAAAATTAAAATAGCAGAAACAAATTTATTGTATGATTATGGTATAAAACTTATCAAGCATATCAAAAATGGGATTTATAGTAAAATGGTATATGAGAACACTTCCACCATGGTTTCCGTTGTTTAAAATCCGTTTCGTAGAATGACCTCTTATGATGTCTCTTGAAGGGCCGCTTTCTCTTCTCTTGGAGCATAATCATCATAATAATCCGAGTTATATCTTGCACTATACACATTTTTCTTTGGGTTTTCACTTCTGTCTTTTACGTTATAGAAAAAGCACTCTTTTACCAGTCTCTTCTTTTGATCTTCCTTTTCTATCATATCAATCCTTCTTTTATCTGAGCTTACTTGCAATCGGTCTAAATTTCTCTCCATGTCACATATAATTTTTCTTCTTGTTTCCTCCAGATTCTTCTCATCTGTCTCTGCCTCTATGCTGTCTAAACATTCAGTAGGTTCATGTGAATACTCAAAATCATGAAAATGTCCTTTACAAATAGAACAGTTGCAATAAAAGGATATTTCTAACTCAACTTGTTCACTCATGTTATTACTCTGCTAACTAAAAACTTAGTGAATTCTATTCACAGACTAATAGAACTATAGCAAAAATCCGTTCCATATATTCCCTCCGCCGCTAATATGTAAGCAAGCCCTCTGATTGGCTGAGAAGGAGGATGTAACCGACTCGCTGATTGGCTGAGAAGGAGGATGTATCCGACTCTCTGATTGGCTGAGAAGGAAACACGTGATCTAACTGTTTCCTATTCCAGGACACCTTGACATTCACCCCTAGCATGCACTTTTCCAAAAACAACAATAATAAATAAATCCCTCAGGCATAAAGATTAAAGAAGCCTTAATGTTTCTTAATTCCCTCTTCGTGAATCAACAATTTCCCCGCCGATTATGTAAATCAATTTCTCAGGTTAAGCTAACCAAACAACAATGAAGCCATGTTTGTTTCATAATTCTAACTGTTTCCTATTCCAGGACACCTTGACATTCACCCCTAGCATGCACTTGTCCAAAAACAACAATAATAAATAAATCCCTCAGGCCTAAAGATTAAAGAAGCCTTAATGTTTCTTAATTCCCTCTTCGTGAATCAACAATTTCCCCGCCGATTATGTAAATCAATTTCTCAGGTTAAGCTAACCAAACAACAATGAAGCCATGTTTGTTTCATAATTCCCCCATCGTGAATCAATAATTTCCCCTAGCGATTATGTAAATCACAGATTAAAGAAGCCTTAATGTTTCTTAATTCCCCCTTCGTGAATCAATAATTTCCACTAGCGATTATGTAAATAAATTTCATAGGTTAGGCTAACCGAACAAAAATGAAGCTATATTTGTTTCTTAATTCCCCCCTTCATGAATCAATCATTTCCCCTAGTGCTGATGTAACTCCCCGTAACTTCACTTCCCCTTCGAGTACGCAATCAAGTTCTCGGACATTCACTTCCCCCTCGAGTCCTAGATCAATAACATTGTCCCCGTTAGAATTCAATGCGCATGTGCAACCTTCGCCCCGGAGCTATTACAAATAGAAACATCAAATAAATCGACCTTGGAAAAAGAGGTCATTGACCCATTACGCAATCTTTCTCCCTAGGGAGGCCATGCCCTTATTTGGGGTGCAAAAAAAGTTGTAGGTGGCAGCAGGGGTGAGCAATGGGAGTCAATAAGGCCCTTCTACTATAACTATGTATTTGGATATAACATGACCCCCCCCCCCCACAGCCACAGGGGAAAGGTCTTTAACTTGTAGAATTTGCCCATTGTTGACGCATAGCATTTGTTATTGTCAACTATGCATACATTTCCGGGTGGAAGGACGAATTTTCAGCTGAGGGTTTTTGCACGAGGGAATTTTCCATGGGGAGGGAAGTTTTCAGGGGGTGAACTTGTCAGGGGAAATTTTAGACAGGGGAATTTGCCAGAATTCCAATACAAAGTTCTTTTTATATGCCTTGCTTTCTCTTTACCATCTCAATTTTACGTGTAGAGTTGTTAAGGGTAATTGTCCAGGGTAAATTTTCACATGAATTGAATTTTCTAGAGGATATTTCCGAGGGGAGTGGATTTCTCCATGGAAGTGGGGCCGGATAACCTAACATTATTTAAAGAACGATTTGAAATTAAATAAAAAAACAAGTTTTTTCAACTGAAAGTAAGGAGCAAAATTAAAACTTAAAACGAACAGAAATTATTACGTATACGAGGGGGTTTCCACCTCCTCATCACCTCGCTCTTTGCGCTAAAGTTTGAACTGCGTCCCAATTCTTTAAGAGCGACTCCTGAATCACAAGGGTCGTCTAATTAGAACAATAAGAAGCTTTTTTAAAAATGCTAAAAAAAAATTAGCGTAGAGAGCGAGGCGCTGAGGAGGGGGCAACCCTCTTCATATACTTAATGATTTCTGTTCGTTTTAGTATTGCTCCTTACTTTCAGTTGAAAAAACTCCTTTTTTTTTATCTTGAGAAGGCATGGGATTCTCAGAAATACTCTTGTTAATTTTGACTCGTATTAAGTTTGACTCGGTTATTTATGGTAATTTCTGTTCGTTTTGTGGATCATTTATTCATTGATGTTAATTTGTGGTAGTTTTACGCTTGGTAGGTTATTTGATTTAATATCTGTTCATTTTTGGTTTAATGAAGCTCTTTACTTTTCTTCGAAAAAGTTACTTTGGGGAAAAAGCTATTTAGAAGCAGAGTCAAATTTTGAGAGAAAAAATCTGTAGAAATTAAACTGGCAAAAATAAAGAAAAGCAAGCTTCAAAAGCAACTGTTTGGAAGAAATGTCGATTTATGATCAAACTAATTGTCATTTATGTTGTAGTAGTTACACTTGTGAACAAAACCAAAATCGCGCAGGGCTACAGCGCTGATAGCGTATCTCGTTCGTAATCTATTAAGTTGATTAAAAAAAATTACAACGAAAACGACAAGAAATAATATTCCTTGCGACGCACGGGAATGAACCAGGGAAACTTCAATTGGGAACCTTAGCTTCATCCACTACGCTGTCACAAGGTGATTTATTATTTGATGTTTCTAAGAAGTTGTTCACATTCTTTTGTAACAACATTTTTTGGGGAGGGGAGGGGGGATGATGAAGGGACTGCAAAGCAATGGCTTAATTTTCAATTGAGAATTTGATCATTAGATTTCGTGTTTTACATAGTTATACTTATCTTCTTAAAATGTTTCTTTCGTTCTTCAAAATGCACGCTATTTTGCGTAATGATTTTATTCTGCTTTGTTTATTCTACTCTAAATGCTTTGTTCCGGATGTTTTGTTCAAGGGGGGTTACACAAAAACCTCACAAAATGTATCAAAAACTTATTTATTTGCAGTTGTGTGGCTTTTTTTACGGGTATAATTTAACCATTGGGTGATCGGAGGGGGGGCTGAAAACCGGTAAATCCTTCAGTTTGGATACAGCCCTGAGTTGTTATTGTACAAAATATCCATTTTTTTATTTTGATTTCGCTTTGTAATCGCTTAAAATATACATTGCTTTCACATAAATTGCGAATGACATTCACGCTATAATTGGAGGGCAAGAGGGACCACTTCCCAGCTCAGATATCTAGTAATTTCTGTTCGATTTGAGTTTGAGTTGAATTTCAGCTTGATTTCTGGTACATTATAAGTTCATTATTGGTCTCATTTTTTATCAAGTCTAATTTCTGTTTCTTTTAAGTTTAACATCTGTCTCTTCTAAAGTATAATTGGGATACAACGGAGAGGACTTCCCATTTCATATATCTAGTAATTTCTGTTCGTCTTGAGTTTCAGTTGAATATCAGTTCTATTTTTGGTATATTTTAAGTTCATCATTGCTTTATATTTTTTATTAAATCTAATATATGTTCCTTTCAACTTTTAGTTCATTGTTCATTATTCATTATAATTTCTGGTAGTTTTCTTTTTATTTATTTTATTTATTTATTTATTGAAAAACCCGTCAAATCAACATACAACAAGACGGAGCACTTAAAAAAAAGAAGACACAAACTACAACAAACTGAACCAACAAAGAAAACGAATCACTGATTCACTGAATGAGCAGATGGGACCATTCGTGTAGATTCTGGCGTATTTTTCTATTATGCTTCGTTATTCGTCTAGCGACGGTGACGTCAGCGTCTGCGACTTTAAATTTTTTAATTACATTATAATTCCTACACCACGGAGGTAGACGAAGCAAATACTTCGCAAAACGAAAATACATATCTGATTATATTCTGGTCAGTTTTAATGAGAAGTTTCCAGAAGGGCGTGGCATATAAAATGTGAGGAAGAGTGATGGCGTTATAGAAGCTTGCTAGAAGCGGCCGGTTGAATTGGAGTTTGCACGATACAACTGAAGCGTAAGACGCTGAAATTCGTCGTTTAAGCTGTTCGAGGAGAAGTTTTCGTGTGTGACGGATAGACGAACCTATGGGTAAACCTAGATAAATGAGGTGATCCACTGGCTGGACAAAGCTAGAACCAAGGGCAATAGTAGGAACTCAAAAATCAGTTTTCCAATTGAATAGGACGATTTCCGATTTTGAAGAGTTGAGCTGAAGTCCAACTTTAAGATATTAGGCTTCAAGGATTTCAAAAATGTCAATTGTCCGCTGAAGGGTTCGGCTAAGATTCAGGATGTCGTCCACGTAACATACCAAAGACAAGTTAGTAGATGACAGAATCAGCGAAGATGGACATTGATCTTGTGCATCAAGGACACAATTATTGAAAAGGTCGGGAGAGGTGACTGCTCCTTGACGCGCTTCTTTCTTGACTGGAATTAGTTGGGTGCGCGGAATGGGGGTCAAATCCTTGTCAAGAGGTAGTTTCAGTCGGATCCGTAATCTAGAATACAGATTCCTGAGAGAACGAATGACTGCTAGATTCAACCCACGTTTGCCGGCCTTCAAAAACATCGCAGCATGGATTAGAGAGTCAAATGCACGTATAATGTCGTGTCCTGCCAAAGAACGGCACTCTCCAGAAGATTCGGCATCTATCAAGACATTAGCAACGACTGTTAAGGCATCAGCACATCCAGTTCCTCGCTTGAAGCCGAACTGATGCAGAGGAGTGTAGCATACTTTTCAAGTTCCTGTACAAACAGTAACTCGAAGAGCTTGCACAGTGACGTAGCTACAGTTATCGGACGGAATGCTTTACATTGAGTTTCAGATTTTCCCTTTTTAGAAATGGGAGTCAGATATCCGATACAGAAAGAGGCAGGAACAATCCCTTGCGCGAAAATCATCTGCATAAGCAGAGAGAGATGTGCCCCGAGAAGTTTACCTCCGTGTTTCAAGTGGATCGCGCTGACTTCGTCAATGCCCGATGAGCCTTTCCATTTGAGCCTACAGATGGCATCTTCAACATAGTGGGTTTTGACGATAAAATCTTCATCGGGATGAGAAGATAGATACTGATATAAGGCAGCCTCGTAATATTGTTCGATGGAGGGGTCAGGAGCTGAGAACTCCGATTCGTAATGGGCATACCACTCATCTTCAGGGATGTCGGCTGGGGATGGTGACGAAATTTTTTTGCAGAACAAGAGACAACTTGAAGATCATATTTCTATCTTGTTTGGCACGGGCAGTATAACGATTGACTAGATTTTTCCGATGCCTAGCCAGGGCCTTAGAAAGCTTTCGCTTCGTGAAAATCCGTAGGCTGTTCACAAGACCCATATTCGGACGTCCACACTCTTTCCATACTGAAAACCAAAATTTTGCTTGACTACATGAAATAACGAGATCGGGCTTTGACAACCCCCCGGGAATAAGTCTTTTTCGAATTCGTTGCAAAGGAACAGCTTTTTTTTCTGCGAAGCAGAGAGCATGGCAAATTTCTGCGCAATATATATCTAGACAAATCAAAACCTCTTTTTGAGGTAACTGGAGTGACTTCTGAAGGAGATGAAATGGGACGCTGATTTTATTCAGGACTGAATCTACCGACTCGATGAATAGGGCTTGATCAATTTTCGACCAGTTACGACGGTGTCGAGGTGCTGAAGGAGCAAGAGGTATGGTTTGGTGACCAGAAGATGGCATACCGACAGAGCAAGTTATGGAAAGATGATCGGACAACTGATAATCAAACACAACCTTTACTATATCCGCTCGCAAATCTGACGATACTACAACGTGGTCCAGGTTGGAAGTTCGCGAGGACGTTTGAACATACGTAAAATCGGACGATTTATCTAAAACACACAAGAAATCACTAAATAAGCCCTTAACTAGGGTTGTACGCGGTGAAGCTTGAGAATTCGGCTCGGACAGATTACAATTAAAGTCACCGGCTATAATACAAGGTAAACCTAAGTGCCGAATTTTGTCTATACATGAACCTGGTTTTTCACAAGATAGCGCAAATTTACGTTCAGACTGGCCATTATTGTAGTCTGAGGGAAGATACACACTAATACACACAGACCAATCCACTCTCACAGCTAGATAATAATCATTTGCTTCGAAAATACTAGAACGGAGAGCTGATTTCACAAACGTATTAAGTCCACCCGAGGGCCGGCCTCTATTGTTCAGCTGTCTAGCGGGTACACAATAAGTTTACATATCCTAAATCTCAAGCATGTTCACATCAAGTTTAGTAAAAAAAAATTTTCTTGGAGACAAATCACACTAAATTCAGAAAGAAGGCTCTTCAGAAATGGTAGTTTATTGATAAAAGAGCCGTTTATATTACACGATAAAATATTTAGTGATGAGGTTATTAGTTAGAGGGTTTAAGGTTTTAGGGCACTTCACACTATAGCAAGTATGACCCTGGTTTTTGCAACCAACGCAAAAGGCTGCCTTCTGACACGGGGTATCGGACGTAGATTTGTGATCGGTGGAGCCTCATTTAGAACTTAATGAACCATTCTTACAATATGCGGCTAGGTGACCGATTGCGTGGCAATTAAAGCAGTGCCTAGGCAAGAACACGAACTCTTCAACTTGGAGGCGTTTATATCCGATTTTCACTGAAACTTTGAGAAAGCTATCGTCTTCGTTTCGTGTCGGAAAGTAGACTGTAAATGTTCGAAACCTGCCACACTGAAGGGTTTTATTGCACTTGGGGATTAGTTGTTTAAGAGAATGTTCGTCTAGATCCTCCGGCAATCGCTTGATCGCAGCTAAAAAAGCAGGTTCCTTGTGGGAGATGTTGAGCAACGGGTTCGCACGTTTAGCTGCATCCACTATCTGGCTCGCGGTTTGTTTGGAACGAACCACGAGTTTCCACACGGTATTAGAGCGACTCTGCTCAAGAGATAGCTTCGTTCTTTACTTCTGGTAAGAAAAACTTGTTTTTATTTTATTTATTCTCTGTTCGCTTGTAATTCATTTTAAAAGAGAGAGATGAAGAAGTAAAATAAATGTCTTATGATTCTGTTCGAAGGCCCTAATTGAATGAGCAATTAATATTGAGCTTTCGCTGACGGTCCAAATGTAAAAAAAAAAATAATCGAAATCTGAATCTATGCAAAGACCAAGTTTCTGAAAGTGTTTTTTTTACTGCTTTTGCTTTTTTAGTAGTGGTAATAGCAGGAGCAGTAGTATCAGTAGTAGTATGCACATACTGCCTCTTCGCCAGTTGAACATCCCCTCATTGTGCCATGGAAGTTTCAGCTCGTTACGGCGAGCCGCTCCAAATATATTGCTTATACACCCCTTTTACAATCTGTATGCACATGGTACGTTTTGATTTAGTTCAACTTCCCCTCAATATTTCCTCAAATTCTCACTTCAATACCCTAAGCCTTAGTAGTGCTCACTATCGAAGGAGTAATTGTAGTTACAGTGGTGATATTAGTTTTAGTAGTTGGAGTAGTAGTAGCGGCAGCACTAGTAGCATCGTTCAAATATTACCTTTTTGGTCAATTGATGATCCCCCTTACCATTTCCTGAAAGTTCCAAGTTAATATACTTAGTCTTTCCTGAGTTATGGCCTTTTGACAAACCATATGCACATAACGTGTTTTGGTTTAATTCAACACTCTCCTCAATATTCTATGAAAGGTTCACTTGAATGCCCTTCGTCTTTTTGGACAGTAAAGGCCAAACATGCCGACCTTTCTCAATAGCAAATACTATACGTAAGCAAGGGGCGAATTGAATAATTTCGAACCCTTGCACCGAGGGCTGTGGGGGTGGATAGCCCAAAACATAGTTACTGGACTGTTCAACAATGCTAAAATCTCAAAATTTCAATTGGATGTGTTTGGGTAATTGATTGGCATAGGAGGAGTGGGAGTTGTTACCCTCTAACCAGTTTTGACTCTTAAAAAGCTGGCCCTCCTCAATACCCCACTCTTTACCTGAAAGTTCAACCTTTTGTTTCAATTCCTTAAGAACGATTCCTGAAACACAAGGGCCGTACAATTAAATCAGAACATTTTTAAAAGTCCTTAAAGAACTTAAGCGTGATTGTGAGCCAATATGCTATAATAAAAGGGAAGCTTCCAGTTTTACTTCAAAACTCTTAGAGGCCTTTTGTGAGGTGCTGTCTTCTCGTGATCTAGGGCAATACTGAAAACTATCGTCTATAGAATTGTTCCAATAAAGTGTACTCTTTACTCAAAATTTTAATTATTATATATTTATGTTTGTTATCAAACTCAGATAGCTTATTCTCAATGGAAAAATTTATGACAAATTCATCCACAGCATAAGCGGTTTTTCTATTTGACACTAGATCACTTAAAAAAAATGAATTAATCTATACGAGAGTCCTTACATTTCTGTGACAGAATCTTATGGATCATAAAACACATTTTTTTGACTCATCATATTTAAAAAGAGATTTTCCACTGGAGCTCGAAAACTTATTGGCAAAAGGGAAAAATCCGGTTTCATTTTAACTGTTTCCAGAAAATCTGCTTTCATTTTATCTGATTCTTGAGGGGGGAAACTGGATGATTTACTTATAGGTATATTTCGACAATATCCACTTTTACTTTTTTTTTGTTTTTTGTTTGCTCCTTTAAATTGTATAATCTTGAGATCGCTAATTGGAAAATGACGACTGCGATAAATAGTATTTTCAAGGGGAACACCGAGATAAGCGATTCGGTCAGACGAGCGGATCTTTGAATTTCCATGTATGACTTCACCAGAAATTGGGCCTTTCCAGTTAAAATGGCCAATGTCGGATTTTTCAGCGGTGAAATGAGGACCGGATTTTAAGTGTTCTGTTTGCACTTTTTGCAAGGTTTCAGAAATTGTGTCTAAAGTTCGGCTGAGGTAAAGAATGTCATGAGCGTATAGTCCGGGCGCCGAGTGAAGCTATCTTGCTTATTTCCGAAAGTACATGTTGTGTCATGTACAAATTTTCTGAGTGCATAGGTTTATAGAATCAATATCAGTGATTCTGATTTCCTCGTGTCCAGCTTTCCAGAGGGGCGGCATCATAGAAAAAAACATGCTAAGAAATATACGGTTTTTTCGAAGTTTTCAAAAGAATCGAAACATGGCCAATAACTTTGGGGCAAGGCAGCAATCCTACAGCAAGAAAAGTCGGGTATTTACACAAGAAATAAAAAAAAGATCTAAATTTAGACTTTTTTGATATTTTCCAAAGTAAAGCTTTGTTAAATACTTCTGACAGAAATTAATATTATGCCTATATTGATTCCAAATTGAATTCTAGTTCTAAAGATAAGTTTATCTCTTAGTTAGCTATTTCAATTGTACATGAATAGGAAAATTTTTAGGCTGGAATTAAAACTTAGTTTCAGTTTAGCTTTCAGCTCATTTGGGGTCTAGGCTAGTCAGGAACGCGGTATTTTTTCCACCTTTGAAAAGACAGAGGAGTATAGCCTAGGCTACTTTAATGTGAGGGTAGGCTAATTCAAACTGAATTGCTGCTAATTCAACCGAGACTACAATATTCATTCCTATTGAGCAAAATTCTGCTGTCTTTATGAAGATAGAAAAATACCTTGTTCCTTACTGGTTTAGGCCACAACTCCACGGCCTGTCCCTGAATCTCTTCTTTGGTGTAGCTGCAGATTAGCTGCCCATGATAACAATATCTTATTGTTACTAAAGCTTTATTCATAGAATCTAGAGTTAAAAATAAATAAAAAATATTTTTTACTAAAGCTTGATTTATGGAACCTAGAAGATGTACAGAATCCTGTTAATGACAATTTATTTTTTATTTTTGGGAGGAGTTTCTGCAAGTAATGGTTGTAATATTTGGATTCAGTATTGATTCTGAATCAAATGGGTATTTTTGTTCCTTAGTTATCTTGTTATGTTAGTATATTCTGAATTAACCAATAAATTGGTAAAGTTTTTCAAAAAGTATGGCAGTCCTGAGCTGGTCCTTCATGGAAGTTATCCAGTTACTGATTCAGGAAAGAAAAGAAATTTCATGAATTAGGTGTTTTTTTTTTTAAATAAAATATTGACAATTAAAAAACATAAGCAAGCATTAGCAAGGCTGACAAACTAGAGCAATTTTAGGTATTGTTTTTATTGCTTTATAGAGGACTATGTATGGTATATTATTGACAGGCATCTAATTACAGACAGTACAACTTCATTTTTTTATAACTCTAAAGGACCAGTGGCAGTATTTCTGCCTTTTGTGCAACCTCTTTACTGACTGGCTAAAAGGCCCTGAGGATAATGAAAGCTCCAATTTTACTATCTTTTGAAACTAAAACTTCTACCTTTCTTCTAGCCTATTTGCTGGGATTGCTTTCCAATTCAGAGGAAGGGTAGCTTTAACAATGCCATATCAACAAATTACTATATTGTAAGTTTTCTAAGAGAAGCATAATCACATCCAAGGGGATACCATATAAACATACAATGACAAGAATGTCACTTTTTTACTTTTCTCAAAGCTTCCATCAATCATTTGCTAAAATTTCCCATTAGAATTTAGTAAGGTTTTCCTTAAATTCTTTAAAGTTTAAATGATTAGCAAAACCTGGATCCTTTTGGTCAATTTTGACACCTTTTAGTCTCTTAAAAGGTATGGCAGTCCTGTTCTGGTCCTGCAAGAAAGTCATTTAGTTACTGATTCAAGAGGGAAAAGAGTTTCATGCGTTTGGTGACTTAGTTTAAAAAAAAAAAAAATCAAAAATTGAAAGAAAACAACCAATTATTAGCCCAGTCAACATGAAAAGTTGACAAACCATAACAATTTTTGGTACTGTTTTTATTGCTTCACAGAGTGCTGCGTCTGTGTATGGCATATTATTGAAAGGCATCTGATTACCGGCAGTAGGCATACAACTTCAATTTTGTAACTCTAAAGGGTCAGTGGCAGCATTTCTGCCTTTTCTGCAGCTATTTTGCTGAGTGGCTAAAAGGCCTTAAGGATAATCAAAACTCCAAATTTACTATCTATTGAAAGTAAAGCTTCTAGCTTTGTTCTAGCCTGTTTGCTAGGATTGCTTCCCTATTCAGAGGAATGGTAGCTTTAACATGTTATTATTCTAATCCACTATTTCAAAGAGTTGGCCTCTTTTAGCACAGTTGAAGGGCCAGAATTTTATCTGTACATGGCAGAAAAGCTGATACCAGTACATCTTATCATGAGAAACATGGAGTCAGTATTAGTAAATTCTATAGGATTGATCTACTACATTAGTAGTTCTGATACAGTGAGCTTTTTTCTATTTGAAAGGGAATAAAACATGAGTTGGTGCTGCAGAAAAATCTGTAATGACAGAGCTCATGGTAAATATTTATTCCATTGTTGAATGTAACATCTCAAATCTGCCAAAATACGAGGAGGACATTACCAAAATATGTCAAAAAATGGTGCTTGGATGTGTGGTAGAAAAACCAGTGAATCCCTGACATTGAACAATCTGCAAGTGCATTTCTTCCACCAAAAGAAAGACGTGAAGTGTTTGCCTCCAATGGAAAACTCCTTTAAATATCACATAAAATGTGCCCCTCTACAGTAGTCTGTCATTGTACAAGGCAATATTTTAAAGCTATTTGTGCATAATTCACCGGATTTTGGCTAAGCCTTTAGTGAGTCTGATGGAGTGGTTGTTCCTGTAATTACCACTTTGCTACAATAGGAGGCAAACTTACGATTTTTAGCTACTTTATGGTGGAAAATTTTGAAATCAGTCTCTAAAAATGTATTTTCTTACATTTGCCTCTTAGTAACAAATTTTAGCCAGCAAATAATCTTAAAAAGTAACATTATGCCATGAAGTAGCTAAGTTTTTTTAGTTTAGCCTCAGTCATTACCCTGAGAGGGTACAAAGGTCATAGGTATAAAGGTAAACTTCACAAATAATTTTTGTTTAATTTTAATTACACATATAAAAAGTTGAGCTCAAAGTAAGCTCAGAGATCCAGGACCCTGGTAGATTTGTGATCAGTATCTTTAGTGAGTCATGAAATATTATCATCATCTCACCTATTGTTATGCTTTGTTGGGTGGCATTTTTTTTTGTCTGCTAAAGTCAGTGATTAGATGAGTTCTATTTGCATCCAGTTATTTCTATTCTGGCATGCTTTGGCACTCTGATTGCCATATTGGCTTAGAAAAAATTAATCAAACATTAGCTTTGCTAATTTTTCATCAGTTAAAGCATAAAGTTAAGAATTTACTCCTATTACATCACCAAAAAGTTAAACATTTGAAATTTGAGGGTCATGCCAGTGCTGGCGGTCGCAGGTCCTGACAGATTCGTGATAAGCAGGGTCAAAATGACCAGAATCCGTTCGCCAATAAATTGTACTTTTTACAACATGGGGGGGGGGTCAAGATTTTTGCACTTAGCATCTGGACTAGTAAGTGACTAAGGAGATATTGAGGTCAGAAAGAACGCAAGACATCTAACACTGGTCTTGAACTTCGAGGACATGATTATTGAAATAACAAAGTGAGGAAATGCCACCTTGCCTGAGTTCTTCCTTAACTGGTACAATTCTATTCAGTGGTCTTGCCATTTCATCTTTCTTAGGAGGCATTTTCTACATGTCACGTGTACAAACCAAGTTCAATGTGAGTGCATCAGCCTGATTATACAACGCACCAAACTT
The DNA here is from genome assembly GCF_049724085.1 of Artemia sp. Qi Xiang Cuo. Lineage (NCBI taxonomy): Eukaryota > Metazoa > Arthropoda > Branchiopoda > Anostraca > Artemiidae > Artemia > Artemia sp. Qi Xiang Cuo. The sequence continues at coordinate 63,051,014 of NC_142799.1, read as the reverse complement.
GTGAATGTAACTCTCAAAAAGTGTATAATATATTCTTTGACAATGAGGCTATAAACTGTGACAATGCACACTGTAAGTCTGAAATCACTGATCTAGATTATATTTTATCCATTTAAGCATTGCTCCTGGCAAATTCGCTACAGATCTAGTGTCAAATTTGTATTTTACTCCCTGTGTGTCAACATAATAACATAATACTATTGTTAGAATTCACATTAAACTAGGCTAGCTTTGTATTCATATCAGTTGCCACAGCACAACGGTGATGGTACCCTTCTAAGAAATTAAGGATTGAACTTCAAGCAAAGCTGTGGCAATGAGAAGACAAAACCTGTGGCAATGATCGCAAGCTGTGGCAATGATAAGTGATTAAGAAATTCCTCAGCATCTTCCCTCGTTTTCATACTTTTCAAACAGTTCTGAACCGCAGTGGTTACTTTCCTTCGTATAGAAGGAAGTCTGAAAGTTCCCACTGGAGAAAAATCGTATTCAAGCAAATTAGTTTTTCCTGATTTGACATTTGTAGACAAAGATTCTGTGAAATGAATTTCTGTACGTGTTTTGTTCTTAATTGACACGAATTGAAAATCAACGGATATATCCAAACTATATTTAGTTATCCGTTCGTTCTGAAGTGTTTCAACGTATTTTTGAACTGTTTCAATGTTTTGTGTATTAAATCGATGTGCCACAAATTTAAATGACAACCACAGTCACTGACCACCACGGTCACCATTACCCCGGTAACTCTGGTCAAAGTTGTTTCCAACAGAATTTAAAATTGTACACATTTACTGCTAACTAAAAATCTTGTCACTTTGGTAGTTTTAACAATTTTGTTATTAAAGCATTGTATTACTATCATATTTTGTTTTATTTCATTAGCATTCACCAAACTTCACTTCTCGAGTGTGTTTTATATAATAGACAAGAACCGATAACATTTTTGGATGTAGTATACTCAAAGTCTAAATAAGCAAATATAGTGGAATTATAGGGGAAATAAAGGAAACTATATTAAAACATTAAGACTTTGAAATTGTTTGGGAGGACATGGAGCCAAAAGGCCTAGCGCACATACTTATTGTCCAAATTGTATTCAAGAATTCATCTCCCTAAACCATATGCGCAGACACTACAGTTAATCTTTCACGTAAAACAAGCACGACTGAAATTAAATCTCAATTAATCTGAAATTAAATTAATCTGAAATTAGTTTCTGATTGTTGAACCCACTTAATAAAGTTGCAGTTCAGTTAATTCTCAATTTATTTTTCCTATCGCCCTAAAATTGACAAATACATGTTAAACATGTATGAATTTAATAAGATAATTCGTTATATCGCAAATATAACGACGATTTTTGGATTTTGGCTTTGCAGATAAAAAACTGTTTGTATTGTTTATGAAAGTTTTGGCACTAGATTGTATACTTCTAAGTAAGTTAAAATCAGATTCTAAAACCAACCATTCTAACTTTGGCGGGAAATCACACATTTTTGCCAGGAAGTTAATTGAATTAAAACAACAGAAAGGCAGCATCTATAAGCATATGTCAATACGCAATAAGGCCTTCCCATCATCATATAAAGTTGCATATAGAGTTGCCAAGTGTAAAAGGTCCCGTACCATCACAGAGAAATTCAATCTCCCAGCTACTTTAGTTTTAGTGAACATTTTTGTCTAATAATACCCTCAATCGAAGGAATCAGTAAATTGGGGGAGGATCTAAATGTGCAAGTAACAGAAATATTAAAAGGAAATGAATTTGGATTGCAATTCGATGAGGCCATAGACAACAATAAGGATACACACTTGATTTTTTAGGTACGACTATTCAGTTTTAATCCAATTATTCACAGAGATGTACTAATCTTAATTCGATAATCTTAAGACTAATCTTAAGATAAGGCCCAATCTTAATTGGCGTAACAGCGGTTATAAGGTTTCTATGTCTTAGGAAGAGGCCCCACCCTCAAGGCCACATCCAAGGGGGGGGTTATTATTTACGCATGTTCCCAAGAATTATAACATTGCACGTAGCATGAACTTACAGGGTTAATCTTTAGTAACTTCAAGCTTATTTTTTGCATCCCCCCCAATACTTTTTTTTATCCTCGTATGTTTCTCGTTTTTATAAAGAACATATAATAATAATAATAATTTATTTTTACCCTCTTTACAAACATTAAAACTGCTAAAAGTAGTAAATAAAGGAAAAAAAGAAACAACAAAACAAAAAATAAAAGATAAGCAATAAGCAACACCAAAAATAAAACAGCAACTAGGGAACTAAAATTTGAAAAAAACCTGCTGAGTACCTTCTTAAACACGAATACCTACTTAAAGGCTATAAATTAATTAAAGTTTGAATGCCATTAATAAGAGTCAAAGTGACTGGATTGAAGTAAGCCTCAGATGTTCAAAAATACATCTTTTTGGTATTTATTAGGTATTATTACCTATATAACGTTATGGCATCGTGCGAAATTTGTGCTAAAAACCATGGCTCACTCTTTACAGGATTTTAGAGTTATGCCAAGAAAACATTAATGCACGAAGTTCAGCAATCAGGTTGGATTTTGTTCCAATTTCTTAAGAACGAGCAAATAATTATAATATAAAACTCTAGCATACTAGGGGGAGGCCGCTTCTCGAGGAGGCAACCACCAAACGACGAACAATTTTAAAGGGGGTTTAAAAATAAAACTTCTAATTCCTTGCCAATGGCAATAGTGTTTGAGCAACAGTTCTTAAGGAACTGAGACAGAATATTGAACTACAGCGTTAGAAGTTGTACTTAGAACGGAGCAGCCTGCTTTGTATATCGTAAAGCTACTGGTCATTTTATGTTTTAAGTGTTAAAGATAACCTAATTGTTACATTTTCAAATTATAACAGACACGATTTACGAAGATCGAGGTAATTATATCAAAAAGAAGTTACGAGTATTTTTTGCAATGACTTCATAATTTCATTCAAAATAAGTTCTGACGTCATTAAAAACTATCCTTATTTCGAGCTTAATGTTCCTATTTTTCTTAATACAAAAAAGGAAAAAGAAACCCATAACCAAGATGATAAGGAATTATAGGTTATGAAGTAGGGTAAGATTATAAGAGTTTATAAGGATTGTGTGTGTGTGTGTGTGGGGGGGGGGGGGGTTGACATACCAAAAAACAGATTTAATGGCCTTTTCAAATGTGCTGACTAAATTTTTTTTTTATAAATTTTGACTGGACGTGTTTGGCGAATTAATGGGCGAGAGAGGGTGGCTGGTTGCCGTCCAATCACTTTTGACTCTTAAAAAGGGCACTAGAGCTTTCAATATATAATCCAATCAATTTCAATTTTCTAGAAATTGCTTATACGCCCTTTTGACAACCTGTATGCACATACTAATTTCTGATGTAATTCAATTCCCCCCCCCCCAGTATTTCCTCAAATTTTCTCTGTAATATAATCAGCCTTGGTAGTAATCGCTACTGAAGCGGTAATTGTAGTAGTAGTAGCGGCGTGCAAATATTGTCTTTTGTTCAATTGATCTTACTCTCTAAGCATTCCTTGAAAGTTCCAACTTAATACGCTTATCAATATCGGAGATATGCCCTTCCGACAATCTGCATGCACACAGGGTCTTTTGATTTAATTCAAATTTCCCTCCAATATTTTCTCAAATTTTCACCTTCATGCCCTTAGTCTTAACAGCATTATTATAATAGTAGTAGCGGTAGTAGCACGAATAGTAGTAGCAATAGCAGTATGTGCATTTTTCCTTTAGGCCAGTTGAACATCCCCTCATTATACCTTGGAAGTTTCAGCTCGTTACGGTAAACCATTTCAAAGATATTACTGATACGCCCCTATGACAATGCACATGGTACGTTTTGATTTAGTTCAAATTTCCCTTCAACTTTTCCTCAAATTTTCACTTCTATATCCTCAGCCTTGGTAGTACTCCAGTGCACAAAAGCAGTAATTGTACTAGTAGCAGTAGCAGCATCGCGCAGATATTGCCTTTTTGGTGAATTGATCATCCCCCTTACCGTTTTCTGAAAATTAATACACTCAGTCATTCTCGAGTTGCGCCCTTTTGACAACCCATATGTATATAACGTGTTTTTATTTAGTTCATCAATACCCTCAATATTCTCTGAAAGGTTCACCAGAATACTCTTCATCTTTTTGGACACTTAAGGTCAAACAAGCCGACCTTCCTCAATAGAAAATACTATTTGTAAACAAGGGGCGAATTGCATAGCTTATGGCCCTTGCCCCGAGCGCCATGGGGGGGGGATAGCCCAAAACACATAGTTACTGAACTTCTCAACTCAGATTATCTCAATATTTCGATTGGTTGTGTTTGGGGAATTGATTGGCGTGAGAGGGAGGGTGGTTGCCCTCCATTTACTTTTGACTCTTAAAAAGGGAACTAATGAAATTTCAATTTCCAATCAAACGAGCCCCCCAGCAAAGTCCATTCGACCGACCCCTTAGTTAGAAGATGGCTGTGTATTTTCGTTGGCAATATTTTCAGCGATGAAGTATGCCACCAGGCATGTGCGCTATTTTGTGACATTTATTTATGTAAGTGCAGTAAATAAAAGTATTCTACTCTATCCTCCATACAAACCTTCCAATATTCTGATTTGTTAACCCCTGGGGCATAGTTATTTGACTTTCGATTTTGAACAAAATGGCTATCTCAAAATTTTATTCGGATGCATTTGAGGAAAAACAGGCGGGAGGAGAGCTGGCTACCATCTGATTGCTTTTTACTCTTAAAATGGTCACTAGAACTTTCAGTATCCAATCGAATGAGCCCCCTCCAAAGTTTACGACTACAATTTCCATAAAAACTTTATATATTAAAAATGGGCAACTAGCACAACTTATAGGCCTCGTCCTGAGGGCGGGGGGGGGGGGGTGAATTATCAAACCTTGAATCATAGTTATTTGACCTTCAGACTGTTTTGAACAAAATGGCAATTTTAAAATTTTGATCGGAAGCATTTTAGGAAAAAGTGCGACGAGGGGAGGGGCTGTTTACCCCATGATCACTTTTGACTCAAAAAAGGGAACTAGACCTTTCGATTTCAATTCGAATGAGCATCCTCCGAAGTTTATATGACCACCCCTTCCATCAAAACCTTATATATTAACAATGAGCAACATACATAACTTACAGCCCTTGCCATGGGGACAGTGGGGGGGGGGTAGGGTTTTCCAACTCAGGAGACATAGCTATTTGGCTTTTGGACTATCATGAACCAAATGGCTATCTCAAAATTTTGATCAGATGCATTTGTGAAAAATAGGGCATGGGGGGGGGGGGGCTATTTGCACTCTGATCGCTTTTGAAAATTAAAAAGGACACTAGAACTTTTTATTTCAAATCGAGGGAACTTCCTCCGCAGTCTATACGACCACCCATTCCATAACAACCTTATATGCCCCCGGGGTATAACTTACAGCGCTGGGCTTAAGGGGATTGTGTTAAACCTAGAGACATTGTTATATGATCTTTGGACTATTTTGAACAAAATGGCTATCTTCAAATTTTGGTCGAACTTATTTGGGGGAAAGAAGGCGTGGGGGGGAGGTAGCTACCATCCAATCTCTTTTAACTCTTAGAAGGTAACTAGAAATTTTAGTTTCCAATCCAATGAGCCTCCTCTAAAGCTTATCCGACCACCCCTTCCGTAAAAACTTTATACCCCCGGGGCATAGCTTACAACCCTTGCCCTTAGACTCTTGAGGGTTGTGTCAAACCTGAAGACCTTGCTAGATGATCTTTAGATTATTTTGAACAAAATCGCTATATCCAAATTTCGATAGGATGAATTTATCAGCATTGCTGATACGCTTGTATCAGCAATCTGTATGCATATATTATGTTTTGATTTAGTTCAAATTTCTCCTCAACGTTTCCTCAGTTGTTCGTTTCAATAACCTCAGCCTTTTTGGTACTCGCTACAGAAGCAGTAGTTTCAGTGGTTGTAGTAGTAGTAGTAGTGCTAACAGTAGTGGTAGTGATGGTTGTTGTAGTAGTAGTAGTAGCAGCGTGCAAATATTGCCTTTTTGGTCAATTAATCATCTCCCTTATCATTTCCCGAAAGATCCAAATTAATATACTCAGTCATTCCTGAGTTGCGCCCTTTTGACAGCCCGTATGCACACACCGCGTTTTGATTTAGTTCAACACTTCCCCGAACATTCTCTAAAAGGCTCACCTGACTGCCCTTAGTCTGTTTGGAAAATAAAGGTCAATCATGCCCACCTTTCTCAATGACGTATACTATATTTAAATGATGGACACGTTGCCTAACTTACAGCCCTTGCCCTGAGGGATGTAGGGGGGATGACATCCCCAAAGACATAATTAATGGACCTTTCAACTATACTGAAAAAATAACTGTATCAAATTTTTTCCAAAATTTCTCAATTTTTTTGGGAAATAATTGGCGTGGGGGACCGGTTGCCCTCCAATCACTTTTGACTCTTGAAAACGGCACTATAACTTTCAATTCGAATAAAAACCTTACGTACCCCCGACATTTTTATATGTTCCTTGGACTATTTTGCACAAAATGGCTATCACAATTTCGATCAGATGCGAACGGGGAAAAGAGGGCGCATGAGAGAAGGGGGGTTTTTGCCCTCCTATGATTTATGACTCTTAAAAGGGAACTAGAACTTTCAATTTCCAATCAAATGAGCCTCTTCTAAAGTTTACACGACCATGCACTTGGGGCATAATTTACGTCCCTAGTCCCCAGTTTCTGGGGGCCTGTGTCAAGTCCGAAGGCCTTGTTATATGATTTTGGACTATTTTGAACAAAACGGCTATCTCAAATTTCTATCGGATGCATGTCGAGAAAAGAGGACGTGGGGGGGGGGGGCTAGTTACACTCCGATCACTTTGATCCTTTTATTCAAAACAGTCCAAATATCATATAACAAGGCTTTTGAAAGTTGATACAAACCACCAGAGCTGAGGACGAGGGTTTTAAGTTTTGCCGTTGGGGCATTAAAGGTTCTTATGGAAGGGATAGTTGTATAAACTTTAGAGGTGACTCATTTGGTTTAAATTTGGAAGTTACAGTTCGCTTTTAAGAGTCAACAATGATGGAGGTCAAGTGGGGCACTAGAACTTCAGATTTCTAGTCGAATCAACCCCCTCCGAGGTTTATACGGCCACCACTTCCATAGAAACTTTACAAGTTAATAATGAACAACTAGTATTGCCCATTAACTTATAGCCCTTGCCCTGAAGGCTCTGGGCAAGGGGTGGGCATCACTAAAGACATAATTACTGACCTTTTCAAGTATCAAAAAGCCTATCTCAAAATTTTGATTGGATGTGTTTGGAAAAATGATGGGCCTGGGGGGGGGGGGCTGGGTGCCCTCCAATCACTTTTGCCTCTTAAAGAAAGAACTTCCAATTTTTAGTCCAATGAGCTCCTTTCGAAGTTTCTAGGACAACTCCTTCTATACAAAGTGCCTTAGTGAGAAAAAATATAATAAATTGTGCCCAGAATCGGAAAAACTGACAGCGTTTCTATTTTTAAATCTAACAAAGTGTCAATGTTTTTATCTGCCATCGGAAAAAAATTCATTCATTTTTGGCAATTGAACTGATGGCCAATAACGTTTTTGGATGCGTCCAATGGCAAATTCCAAAGCTAAACTGTTGTTGTCCAAAGCGTAAGTCTAAAGCTGTACTTCAGGACTTTATCTCCTTGTCCTTAGACTAACTTGACTTGCTTACAAAGCGATTTTGCTTTGGAATTCAAAGGCCTAAATCGAAGGGGTCAGGGATTGAAAAATAAACTAAAACACCTTGTTAGGCCTAGCTCCCTCAAGCTCAGACCCAGGTCCGCAGCTATGCAAAAACGCAACTATTGTTCAATCTTCCACTGAGAAGTCCAATGGCTTAGAGACGAAAAGGAAAGGATTGGGCAAAATCTCGGAGCCAGCCTGTACCCTTGAACAATGATGATCAAGTCAGTAATCTTGTTCACATGATCTGACATTTTAAATTTTTACTTCTCAAACGGCCAATTCCTTCAAAACCGACGAGCAACTAGAGCTTTTGTCTAGAACAAAATAGCCAATCGCTTCGAAAAAACCTGTTTTTTTTTTATCGCCGAATAGTTGATTTTCGACGAATAATCGGTTCATCTAAACGCAATATAAGGGTTGAAAATTTCCAAATTTAACATTAAAAGGTGTTTTTTTCTTTCTTCAATGGTATGTGATTAAGACGGCTCTCGAACACAAAGGGGGATGAGATCCAGTTATACACTACCCTAATATGACCCTGCGATTGTATGGTCTAACTAATAGTTTAAAATTTTGACTAATAGTTTAAAAAAACACTTTGAGAAGAAGGTACTCTCGCAGTGATTTTCCATAACACACATGTAATACGTTAAATCAGTTCCATTTACGTTGTCGCAAGTGTTTAAGTCGAGAAAAGCTGGAAAGTTCACACAAAAAGTGTGAACTTTTCATGGTAGTTGCATGGTAGTGCATGGTAGTTCACACTACCATGCACTACCATAGCACTACCATTAATTAGCAAACTCGATACAATTTTTTAATGCTGTGATTTTTCGCTTTGTACCCCTATAAGAATACTTTCTAATCAGTAAATTTTTCAATGAAACTCTTGGAAATTTTCTATGAAATTTTTCATATTTTGTCAATAAACCCTTAAAGACCTTCTCCCTCTCTTCTCTGAATTGAATTTAAATTATATATTCTGAATTGAATTTGACCTGAATTGAATTTCAATTATTATATATTCTTCTCCGGATTTAAATTATATTTTTATGGTTATGGTATGAATTTTGAGTAGCCAAATGGGTATTAAAAAATAGTAGTTTATTGGTGGGTTTTTTTAAAGGAGGATTATAATGGAGTGTCCAAAGATATTGTAAGGGCACAACATTCTACTCCTCTTAGGTTTGATAAGGGTTTTAAAGAAGGATTAGGAGGATGGAGAATAATGTACAGTCGATTGAGAACAAGGTTTCAAGATAAATATTTGTGTATGCCTTATTAAAGTAACTTCACGGTAGAAGGGGTGCCCTATGGCAGAAGGGCACCCTGCAAAACCAGGAATGGTATTTTTGTGATTTGGTAATTTATAGTAGTATATCTTGTTTTCATCAATTATCCTTGGCTACCCAAAATACAAAATAAATAAAAATAAAATAAAAGATGTTTTTAAATTAGTGTAGGTGACATTAAAGGTTGAAATTTTAATTGAAAAGGATTATTATGTCACCGAGAGGAGAGGAGGTTGAAATTTCTTTAGGTAACCACATATTTATGCTTATGACAGTAATATAGAATCAAACGTTTAGCAAAAATGTGCAGTAATGTGCAGTAAAGGACTTCCATATGCGGAAATTTTAATTGAAAAGGATTATTATGTCACCAAGAGGAGACGAGGTTGAAATTTCTTTAGGTAACCACATATTTATGCTTATGACAGTAATATAGAATCAAACGTTTAGCAAAAATGTGCAGTAATGTGCAGTAAAGGACTTCCATATGCGGAAATTTTAATTGAAAAGGATTATTATGTCACCAAGAGGAGACGAGGTTGAAATTTCTTTAGGTAACCACATATTTATGCTTATGACAGTAATATAGAATCAAACGTTTAGCAAAAATGTGCAGTAATGTGCAGTAAAGGACTTCCATATGCGGAAATTTTAATTGAAAAGGATTATTATGTCACCAAGAGGAGACGAGGTGGTATTTAATAATAAAAAAAACAACTTGTCTCTCTCTCTCTGAGCCTTGGACTTTGGCTTGTGAATCCACAAGTGAAAACGCCTTGTAAGTGAGTCAAGTCAGTCTAAGAAACCAGCAGATGAAGTCCTCAAGAACAGCTTTAGCCTTGGCTTTGTAATTTGGTATTGGCGCAAGAGCCTGAGTGAATATATATGAAAACGCTTTATAAGCTAGTCTGTCACTCGCAAGGTGGGGGGGGAGGGTTTTAGACGAATGCTAAAACCTCACTAATGACCATCAGTTCAGTGGCAGAAATCAATGAAGTTTTGTCTAATGATTGATAAAACAATGACACTTTGTCAGATGACAAATAAAACCGACGTCGTTTTTTTGGATGATAATAAAAAGAAATGACCATTTTAAAAATAAATTATTATTATTAATGACAAAAGTAAACAAAGGCAATTTTTCCAATGACAAGAAAAAACAGTGACAGAACATCTGATGACAAGAAAAACAATGACAGTTTGTTTGATGGAAGAAAAAACAGGATGACACCAAGACCTATGAAGGTCTTGGTAATGACAACAAAATCTATGGCAAAAAAATGACGACCAAGTTATTTTATGGCAAAGTGTTGTAGGGCCTTTATCAACAGGTGTAACTATCCTGCGGCTTGAGCATAGTTAGAAATCTGTCTTTAGCAGAGAAAATGTTTTAGTAGTGAATGGCCAACCAAATCGACACAATTAGATTTAATTGATCTATGGTTTCATTACGAGAAAAAAAATAATAAAAAAAATAGAAAAAATAAAAGGTATATAACAGAAGAGGGTTTAACTTACTTTGGTTATTCCCGAGTATCTTGTGTTGTAATTGACTATAGGAAGACTCGGCTTTACAAGTGAGTGGTAGAAAACTTTCAATTCTTCGTCAACTACAGCAACACGTGCAAGCCCATTAACATCTAAAATAATGAAAATAATAAGTCCCACAAAAATTAACATTAGAAATCACAAAACGCAAGATTATACACCAAACTATGCAGAGAATTTTTTTTCAGTCCTGAATACTTAATCATGTTTTTATAGACAGATTCGACTGTCTATTCTAAATAGGACTTTAAAACCCTCGATCCTTAAGCGCAGAAGAAGAAGCAAAAATAGTGAGGTTTTTCAACCAGGTGATTAATGCATTAAAATAAAAACTAACAACAAACCTCCTTTCTAAAACGTTTGCGGGGCTTGTTTCAGTGAATTGACCTCATATTAGCTATCACCCAACCATAAATACAAGACTATAGTCATAAACCATGGTGAGAATGTTTTTTTTACAAATTCTCAAATTAAAACCTATCAATGACCCTTCTCTTGAAAATGGCTTTCAATGATTGTTTTAGCGAATTAAACATAGTATTGGAAACCAAAAATCCCAAATACAAGGCTATAATCAGAACTAATGCATGGAAAAAAATGTAAATAGTTTTTTTAGAGACAAATTTGACTGTCTATTTTAAAATTGGCTTACAAATTCTCCATCCTTAAGCACACACAAAAACGCAAAAAAATTGAGTTATTTTTTCAATCAGATGGTTGGTCCAATAGAACTAGCAATAAAAAGTCTTTCTAATTTTTTTCAACCACAAAATAGAAGATTTTAATCAAAACCATTTTAAATAACACAAATTTTGGGGCCCTCCAACTAAATATTTAAAATACTAATGAAATATTTTATATTAAATTTTAATTTTTACATTAATAAATATTATTCAATATCTGTATATTAAACATTTATTTTTTGCTCCTTTAAAATATTAAAATATTCTAAATATTTTTTAGCCCTATATTCTAAATATTTTTTAGCCCTTTAACATATTCTATTTTAAAATATTTTTCACACCATTCTGACTGTTCTCTAAGATCAATAAAAAAAACTAATTATTTTTAAATACACAAGACGAAGAAACAAAAAAAAAAAACTAGAATATTTTTACACCATTCTGACTGTTCTCTAAGATCAATAAAAAAAACTAATTATTTTTAAGTACACAAGACGAAAAAAAAAAAAAAAAAAAAAAAAAAAAAAAAAAAAAAAAAAAACTGCCTTTATTCCGGATATTCGTTAGGGATGTTGGCCAAGTTGACTTGTGTATGGTCCAATGGTATTTCATTTTTTTATGAATTTATTCTATTTAACGATTAATGTAGAATTCTGAAGTAAAATGTAATAAATAAACTTACTTCCAACACATGTGACCCATTCACAATCCACACTGTACATAGGAGAATTGGGTGTTACGGGAGCATACAAGTCCTTAGTCATTTTATATTCAGCATATTTTTGAATCCCTGGCAACGGGTAACGCTCACCAACCAAAAGTTCTGCACTTAATAGTAGTTTTAATCGGCTAAATTTATCTTTCACTGGGGGTCTCTCAGGGACTTTTTCATGGGATATAGGGAATGAAGCCAAACTTTCTGCATCTATTCCATTTGTCACTTCTTCGGTTTGAACTATTCTTTCCTCAACCTTCACTGCACATTCAGTACCATCTACTTTTATATTCAGTTCTTCTTTTTCAGAGATAGCACTCACTGACATTATTTTTTCGTTATTTGGTTCTTCTTTTGAATCAGGTAATACTTGATAAATTACACCTTTCTTCAATGCATTGGTAAACGACTTGTGACCTACAATTAAAACATAGAAACATGACAGCCTATACCCGGAAAGATTTTTTCTACCAGAAAAGATAAATTCTGTTTCTCCTAATAAAAAAAGACAGAGAGAGGGCATTTCGGGTCTTACCAAAGTAATATGCTAACTCGAGGACGTAATTATATGTACATGTCACCAGCTTTTGGCTTATGGCTAGCCTAAATCTAAAACTTCAGCGAATCTAAAATTGAGCTGGTGGTAAAAAAATTTCACTCTGTGGGTAGTGCAATTTTAAAAGCGACCACATTCACCAATGTAATATGATAATATCAAAGCACAATTATTTTTAGTTATTAAAATGTTCCCAAATAAGTTACTTCAATAAACCCTGTGCATGTAAGTACATACACATTGTACAATAATATATCACATCATAGTAAAATTCATCCCAGCTTTCTTAGCCAAGTGGTTAGCCACTCAACTTAATATCCAATGTCCTTAATGTTGGGGTTCGAATGCTGGTGTGGCAGATAATGAGGTTTGGAGGAGGATCAGAGGCATGACCCTATAAGCTCAGCCAGGGTCGATCCAGCTTTAAATGGATATCTGAAGCAATCTGAGAAAGGTAAACAAGATGAGTGTGCGCATGCATAGGATGACTGGCTCTTAAACCCCCATAAACACTTACTGAACACTTCATGCCTTAAGTGCCATGAAAGGGAGTTCAGCACCGCTGGTTAAAACTATGAAAACAAGTGCCGTTTCTTTTTTTAAGTAAAGAGTAAACAGCTGCTAGTGACCAACGAAAAATATTATAGTAGGAATTTTTTGAGGAATCATTAAACATATACAAAGACCTACCGTAAAACTTACTCAAATATATAAAAAAGCAGCCTAGTAAAAATTTGACTAAATTCTTTGACTGCTTTATTTTTTTTTTTTTTCACTTGGATGCATTAGTTAAAAAATTATTTAAAACAATTAGTAGAAAAAAAGTACAGAATGAAAGATTGTCAGGTGGCCTGTTTTTCAGAGCAATTGGCAAGGGTTCCTAAGGTTCCTCTGTTGCTGTACGTTGCTTCGAGGGAGTATACCTGCTGCACAGATGCAAGCTCGCCAGCTTCACAGTGGCAGTCTAACTGCTCCTTTATTGCAATAATGTTTCATTTATTTCTTATCTATTTAAGTACTAAATCTTTGACAAAAATAAACTTGACAGATAAAAGGATAATATCAAAGCTTCTAAAAGGCTAAAATATCGGCAACGGTCGTAGTATAAGTACAAAATTAACCATTACCTTTTTTGTTAGCGCAACCGCAGTACCGCACTAAGCCCGTACACAAGACATTTTTTCGGGAAATACCACATATTTTTGGAGGAGGATGTATATTTGGCAAAATCCTCTAAAACGGTGTGTTTTACACTGGAAACATGGGCGCATCTTTAAAATTAATGCTTATGGACTAATTAAAGAACAAATTAAAACACAAAATAAAACCATCCTAGAAATATTTATATAAAGCTTAGAAGACAAAATAAAGTACATGCTAAGCATTAGTGCGGTCAAAAGAACTAGTGAAAACTAATTTTTCATATATTGTGAGAAAACCGCTTTCTAGTTGACATTCCACTTTTTAAACTGTGTGTTTTATGGAAGGGGGTTGCATTATTTGCAATGAAATATTAGAATCTTATGATCCATACCGAAAAGTATGAGGTACTGATGAAGAGGGAAACTCAAACTAGTCTCCGAGAGAAAAAAAAATACATAAAAACAACTCCATCTAACTCCAGTTAAAATAATAATTTTATAAAGTTTTTTAATTTATCAAGTTCTTTTTGATTTTTTTTTTTTTTATTGAGCCAAAACCAGGGAGGGGCTAAAAGCTCCCCTCCTTTATAATACTTGAGCCACACTAGTTATTTTTAGGCCAAAGATTATTTTTTTCTACCAAGACTTTGAAAATATATTACTTACGATTTTTTATCCTTTCCATATGGCCTTTCGTCAACGAAACATAGCTCAGGTCTTCTGCAAGCGACAAATCATCAGATGCGGGAGTAGCCATCTCAACACCGTGTGTAAAAATATCCTTTGAAGATTTGAAACACTCTAAATTATTTTCATAATCCTCCACGGTTAGTCCTTCAAAAACCAAACACACAACATGGCTAAGGTGGTTCCATTTTTGCAGCGTACACCACCTAAGGAATTTTTTTGTTAATGCACTGAATCAAAAATCCCAGTATATGAACATATACTAAGGTGGTTCCTTAATTTGATGCAAGGATGATCTCATAGGATTTTTTTTTTTTTTAATTGTTGCAGTGATTTAATATTGCAGAAGATATGGATGTAAATTTGTTTTTTTTTTATTCTGAAAAATCTAAATTTATAATAATTTAAATAAACTAACTAAATTATATTACAAACTAACTAATTATTTGCAAGTTTGTAAACTAAATTAAGAACTTATAAACTAAATTATTTATAAACTTGGTAAAATAATTATTAAATTTAATTTAAAAGGAAGTATTTTCTAAGATATTTTTTTTTTTTTGGGGGGGGGGGTAAAAATAAGGTCCCAAATTGGACGAGCCGTGCATTCACAAACCCCCCCCCCACCCCCTTCCCCCGCGGTAAAGATCGAATTCTGTGTTGTACAATAGAAGATTGTCCAACAATTCTTGCGAGTCATGTTCAGCTAAAGAGCCTGAACCTCGTCTAAACCGTAAAAAAATTCAAAGATTTAATCCGTGAGCAACTTTTATTCTGAAAACAAGTTCTCATGATATTTTCGTAACTGCTTGTCATTCTGCCTGGAATACTTCACCTCAGTACCTCAGAGTTTTTTATTGTTTAACAAAAATAGAGTTGTGAGAAAAAGTCAAACTTTAGCGTAAAGAGCGAGGCGTTGAGGAGGGGACAGCCCCTTTCATACACGGAATAATTTCTGTTCGTTTTAAGTTTTAATGTCGCTCCTTACTTTCAGTTTAAAAAACTTGTTATATTTTATTTAATTTCTGATCGTTTTTTAGTTAATGCAGCTTTTATTTTGCCTTACCGTCATTGAATAAGTAAACAAAATTTGCATAAAAATTTTACTTTTCTTTTGCTAAATGGCTGTCTCTAAATTTGGTTCTGACGTAATTTACAAATTAACTTACGTAACGAACTTCTATATTCGTATATTTTCTTCTGGCAAAAAATACAAAGTTGCAGATTTTTGCAGATATGAGCTTGAAACCTATGTAATAGGGTTTTCTGATACACTGAATCTGACGGTGCGATTTTCATTAAGATTCAGCGTATCTGAAAACCCTACTGTAGATATTTCAAGCTCCTATTTTTCTGAAACGACTTCTCTGTTTTAAACCCATCGTCAAGTACGTAAATACTTAATCGTGGTAATACTTGGCCTACATTTCGAGTTAACATTATATACTTTACCGATATGGCTGATAAGTTGCTTTATCACCAGCAGCAGCATATAGAAGAAGAGTCTGGACATCTGTGGCTATTATTGGCTGTCTTGATGAAGATGGATTTCCAAGACTAGCAGCGGTTCCAAGGCTACTAAATTTGAACAGAGGAATTGTCTGCAATAAAGATAAAAATAAACTGCAGATAAAGGTTATAAAGCTAAGTTATGACACAGCGTGGTAAATCTTGTCAAGGTAAAATGGCCCACATCTTTATTTACGTCTCAGTCAGCACGTCTGATTGAAAGCAACATTTCCTAGAGTTCTTTTAGAAAATTCGTCCAAAAAAACACCAAAACGAATATGAATAGTGCATTTTTTCGGTTTACAAATAGAAACCTCCTGCTTAACTAAAACATAAATTTACCCATCCGCCAAAGAAGCGAATTTAAAATCTTAATCCGAAGCAGAAGCGAATAAATTGTTCACCCACATGAAGTTATTTTTTCTTGGGCGACCTGAAATCTGACTTTCAATGCAATATTTGACTGCTATCAGAAACTAGTTACAGTGAGTTTAATTTCAAGCTACGTTACAAACACTGCTTTCTAAGAAATGAGCAACAGCCATATATACGTTCCAGCCGGCAAGACAGCCGGTGAAAGTAAGATTCCTAAAGTCTTTTTGGTAAATTTGTCAAAAAAAAGACCACTGAATATTTTTCTAAAAAGGGATATGAATAGTGCATTTTTTTCAAGCTACGTTACAAAGACTGCTTTCTAGGAAATGAGCAACGGCTCTATATACATTCCAGCCAGTAAGAAAGCCGGTTAAAGTAAGATTTCCTATAGTTTTTTTGGTAAATTTGTCAAAAAAAGACCATTGAATATTTTTACGTACTACATATTAAGCTAATCCATGTCGCTGCATAATAATTCGCCCCAGCCATATTTTTTACCCCATATTAAAGAACCTAGCCAATTTTTGAAATATCTTTTTTTTTCTTTACTTATTTTTCATTATTTTTTTATTCGTTATTATTTTTTTTAATTATTTTTTTTTGGAAACATAATGTACTATATATTAAGCTAGCCCATGTCACTGGATAATAATTCACCCCAGCAATATTTGTGACCCAATATTAAAGACCCCTGCCATATTTTGATCTTTTTTTTTTAAATATACTGTACTACATATTAAACTAGTCCATGTCGCTGCATAATAATTCACCCCAGCTGTATTTTTGACCCCATATTAAAGACCCCAGCCACATTTTTGAACTTTTTTATTTTAAACATAATGTACTACATATTAAACTAGTCCATGTAACTGCATAATAATTCGCCCTGGTTCGAGCCAATTAGGCATGTAATTTATATACAATTTTTTTGATAAAACTAACATTATTTAAGTTCATAAGATCAAAATCGATAAAAATTAACGGAATGAACCATGAAAATAAGAAGTAAAAAAGGAAGTTCTTTCCTTAGCATGGTTCGTTGCAAATGCTTCTAAATTCACATCTTTTCCTTTTAAAAATCTTATTTTCCAATTACTTCTGTTAGATATAGAAACCACTCATTTACAAAAAAAAAAAAAAAAAAAAATCACCGAACCTATTTCTGTTAAAAAAATGGTGATTTTAGGAATTTATGTTCCTGTATTAGTTGAAAGCCTAATTCAGAACTTTACTTTCTAATAAGTTTGAACAGTATTCCTCGAACATTATAATTCTAGAGAAGGTTTCTTTTGTCCATCTACCTTGTATAGTGGCAGTTTTTATTATTTTTTAAGGCTGACTTTTAATAATAATGGTGTTTTCTCGAACATTTAAAATGAGCATTAATCCAGAAAGAATTCCCAGTTTGAAAGCTGGTGTAAATATTGGTGGTATTGAATACTATATAAAACTAAAGCAGTACTTCCATCAGCAGAAGATCTAAGAAACGAAAAACAAAATTTGCCTCCTTTTCTTAGGGGGGGAATTTAGTGTAGAATGAGATTACATATCTATTAGATGGAGATGGGAGTAAAATAATTCGTTAAAAAGTTACGCTCACTATAGAGAGATTACAGGACACTATAAAAAGAATATAGATTTCAATGGGTCCCAGGTTAGAAGCCAGCTCCCCCTCCTCCTCCCTGAATACATGCATCCTATTAGGATGGTGTAGCAAATTTGCCTTGCAATGCTACCATCCTACTAAACTTACACCCCCCTAACCACCTCCATGCTACTAAAGGAAGACGTAGGATGGTAATTCCCTGGAAGCCAAAAGCAGCTTATAGTCATGAGAATTTGGAAAACCTTACTTAGCTGAATAAGCCCAACCGTACTTCTTCCCATGGATCCTACTTTCCAAAGTTAGATCCCCCAACTTTGAATTTATAATCTATTTCTCTATATTTTTCCTTTCTATGTTTAATAAAATAGAAGAGTTTTTCTAAACATTGGTGCTGCTTATGTGTTTAGGAAATCTGGTCTGCAGCAGACAAATCTGCTTTTTGCTGCTATATAAAACCTACTTCAATCTAGATTGGATTATTTGAGAGTTTCAGTTTTTATGGGGCACAAGTTGACCTTTATCGCAGATCTAATCTATTATCCTTAATCGACTAATTAGGTTTCCTGAAATAGCTAACCCGTCAAGTATAGAAGCCTTATGGGTGAAAAACTACCCAAAGAAATTTCACCTATGATTTTTTACACCATTAATTCTCTACCCCAGACCAGATTTAAAGGGTAGTTGGCCAGATTAAAGGGAAGTATCTACAACTTTAAGCTGAAGAACTTCTCTGTCTCGACCAGATCACAACCATTACAATTTATGGAAATTTAAATGAGTTAGGTCAGAAATAGATCAGTGCTACCCTAACCCTTAAAGTAGTAAATGTTTTGTCCAGAGGGCGAAAAAGAATCGATTAAAATTCATGGATTGCAGTAAGATTTATGCATCCCCCTAAATTCCCCCCCCCCTGAGCTTAAGTGACCATAACTACATAGTCCTCTATCCTAGTTAATGTACCCCTCAACGAACAGTTAAATATGATTTAAATTTTAAATATTTATTATTATTTTGATAATGTATTTTATATAATAACATATACTTAATAGTATTTTATATGACATACAATATAATAAAAATGTAGATAATAATTTTATATAGCATTTCATAATAATATTTTACATAATAATATACTTAGTCGTAATAATATCTTTATTAAACAGTTATTAATTAAAAAAAATTTTTCCACAAAATAAGTTTTTCAAAAGAAAAGTAAAGAACTCCATTAAACAAAAAATTAGCAAAAATAAAATCAAATATCAAATAATCTACCAAGCATGAAACTACCACAAATCAGCATCGATAAATAAATGAAACCCAAATCGAACAGAAATTACAATAAATAACCGAGTCAAACTCAAAACGAGCAGAAATTAACATAAGTTGGGGCAAAACCCCTATGCCTTCCCAAGGCCAGAACAAAATTTGCGCTTTACAGAAAAATATAAATGTTTTTACTTTTATAACTTTAATAAATCAAATAATATTAACATTTTGATTACTAAATATCAGTATATGTATATTAAACTGACAATGCACAGTAGACCAGTAGACTCCTTGGCTCTGAGCCAAAGAAATTACGCAAAACGGCACAAAAACGGTAGACAATGACTTTTCTTATGCATTCAAAATAATTAAATTGCAAGCGTTTCGCTAAAATTCGCTTCTCAACTAGAGATTTAGCATTCCGAATATGTTCAACCCTTCCTTGATTAGGCCTATCCCGCTTGGCATGTCAGTAGACTTTTAATTCAAAAGAACATAACTTCAACAAGAGAAAGACACCCAATATCTTTCGTGCAGAATTTTATTTTGTCACTGTAGCCGTTGATTTTATGGCTTGGCCTTGGATTTCTGGGACTTGAGCCACTCTATAACCGCCGCCAAAATCTTATAATCAAATCTGGACAATATGTTCTAAGAAACTCAAACAAAGGTGTATCATCCCCTTGAACATACTCACCAGAAGACAGAACAAGTTGTAACCATTTTACTGCTGCACAATGCGGTATCAGCGTTTTTTTTTGTTCCCGTTCTCACGGGTCTGTTTAACAGTATCGAGTAATTATACTTTGCCTTTGTGCAATTTTTTATTTACCTTGTAAATAGCTCAGTTTCAGCACTTCTTAGTGCTACGTCGAGTGTGTCAATTAATATGTCAATTTTATATCTTGTTGTCTTGGCCATGAGATAGTACTTGTTACTTTCTTTCATGGTTGCCATTTTTAGTAACTCCTTCCAATGTTTAATTTTTTTTTTACATGTTCACATTATTTTAAAGCCATTGTAGCGAAAACAGACTCTATTCCATATACTTCAGTCGATAATTCATTGGGGGAGGGGGGAGGTGGAGGGATGTTTCTCCCTCCTCCTCTAGATTTAAAAAATGTAATTTTTTTGTATTTTCGATGTGAAATAGGCTTTTGTATGCGATGAGAACATAAATCCGAAACCAACAATTTGTCTATTAAGAAGTTCTGGTCATCAAAATTATAACTGTAACAAGAATAACAATAAAAAGAAAAGTCCAACAAAGCGCTTGTGACGATTAGCCTACATAAAGTATAAATTCGTATATGCAAAAAATTAACCAAACAAAATGTCATTGCCAAATTTTCTTACCGTAAGAATCTTTTTCCTAGCATGTAATTTCTTTTTTAACTCTTCAAATTCTTCCAAAGAAAGACGCTCCTTTTTAGGTGGTGGACCCTCTTCTACTTCCTATAAATATAAAAATAGATAATATTGTTTTTATCAACTGTTTTATCAACCTAACGGTTTTTATCATCTTGTACCACTCTTCTTGTCAATTGTCCAAGATATTTTGTTTTGGAATGTCTCTACGACCCAAACAAACCGAAGGCCCTTGTGAGGACCAAAGGCCTGTGCTTCCAACCGTACAAATAGAGTAGCAAAGCCAGATCTCATTTACAAGAACCAATGGCCCATATATATATATATATATATATATATATATATATATATATATATATATATATATATATATATATATATATATATATATATATATATATATATATATATATATATATATATATATATATATATATATATATATATATATATATACATATATACATACATATATATATATCGATTATTGAACGAAATCTAGTTAATGTAGATATTCACCGGTGAATGTTCGAAATTCCTTTTCCTCTGCTTCGATTCAATTAGCTTTGCGAGTCAGCTTTTTCAGTCTTATGCAACCTATGATGGTAAAAGTTAAAGTTAGATTATGTTAGTTTAGATTAGATAAGTTAGATTAGATTATGATTAAAAACCTAACTTAAGCTAACCTAACCTCGTCTAACCAAACCTAATCTAACCAAACCTCCTATCATCAAACCTGTCATTAAATTGAAAAAATTGACTGACAACGCTGACTAAATCCAAGGAGAAAAAAAGGTATTTCGGACATTCACCGGTGAATGTCGACATTAACCAATTTGTGGACATTCACCGTAGCATATACATATATACATGTATATATATATATATATATATATATATATATATATATATATATATATATATATATATATATATATATATGTATATATATATATTTATCCACTACTTCATACCACCACACACAGAGCAAGACTGGAGGGCCTATCCCTCAGATTTGACCTAACCAGTAACTTTATATATACTCAAGAACCGCCTTAATCTTAAAAGCCGTGCATCAAGACATCTTCTCTCATAGGGGATATCCCAATAATAACATAGGAGAAGTAACCCTCATAAAACAAAAGATAGTATCGAAAGTTCCAAAACCTGAAAGCTAGGCTAGGATACAAATATTCGCATTCCTCTGAGAATGCACAACTGAACTAACTACGTAAAGACAAAAACATCTTCGCATATCTACAAGAGATGTCCAATTGGGGACGCCGGTGGCCTTGCGCGAAATTACCCCGCCAACCCAATGAAAAAGTATCCACCTTTCTCACCCTGCAGCGTCATACGGTCAAAATTCGTTGTCTAGCCAACCAGATGACTCATCTTTAAATGTGGATTTTCAGACACAAGCTAATTAGTAAATCTTCAAAGACCAAAAGAATTCTTAGATGAAGAAGGAAAAATGAGGTTAAAGGAAGCTGGAAAAAAGGAGATTTAGCTAATATTTAGATGCAGGGGTCAAACAATGAACTCAGAGAGGAAGTAACAATAAGTGACAGGGACCAGTTGCAATGGGCCAGGGGCTCAACAGCATTTTAATACACTTGACTTGACTTATTGACTTAAGACTCCTGCTGAAGCTTATCCGAGAAAAAAAAATTGCGTTTTCCAAAATCTGTAAAAACATGATCTTGCGTATTTGTCATTCAACAAAGAATTTGGTGTAAAAAATTTACATTAAGTAAATGCAATAAAAACTTGAAATTTTGCTAAACCGATAATTCATTTTGACTTTTCATAGAGAGATAGTTAGAAGTTATGAACTTTCACTTAGAAATACACACTTGCTCGACTAATACGACTTGAAGATCTTCTTTTTATTAAACATTTAAAATATGTACAAATAAATACTACAAAAAGTAATCTTCGTCCCCAAAAATTTGTGGGGTCTTGCCCTTCAGATTGGATGTCTAGGAATGTCCCTGCATTCAGGCAAACTAAATTAGTCAAGATCCAGCAATAGAGCTGTAATGATCAGTTCTTCAACCCCTTTCAGGAGAGAGGGGAGGGGGGGATGGACTGGCCAGTTAGAGCTTGAGGTTCTAAAATATTTTTTGTCCAACAAATGTATGACATTTCGTTTGATCATGACTGGTCTTCCCTTCATCCACCCAGTCCATCTAGCTTTTAATGGCCAACAGATTTTTATAGCCTAAATAAATTTTGAAATTCCTAAAGAAATTCCTTAAGGATTGTTCTGGGTACCCGGCTGACTGACCGTATTTCAAACAATAAGCTATACGAAAAATGTGGTTCAATACCGCTCTCTAGGGTTATAATGAAAGAAAGGTTGAGGTGGCTAGGGCACGTTGTGCAAATGAAAAATGACAGATTGCCGAAGATTGTTCTTTTCGGCCAACCGCCTAGGGCTAAACGAAAAGCAGGTCCTCCTCGTCTGGGGTGGGAGGACGTCATAAAGAAAGATTTAAAGGAAATAGGAACTTCGTGGGCGGGTGTAAAAAGGGAGGCTTTGAATAGATTGGATGGAGGAGGAGCGTGCGTAGCTGTGTTGGCCTCAGACGGCTTGGTGCTGAGGTGAGTTGTTAGTAATAGTAGTAGCAGTAGAATGTCAGTGTCAGTAAACTCCAGTCGTGAACTGGCCTTTATTAAAGCTTTCATCAGTAAAAATAACATCCTCTATACCATTGATATTTCATGTTTATTACTTCCTTCAGCTGTATCTTCACTACTGGTTGTGATGTAACCAAGCAGACTTTCCACTTTTTTCCTCTTTCTTTCCAATCGTTCAGCCTTTTTGGTAGGTACTGTAATTTCTGCTAGAATATTATCATTCTCAGGTTCCGACTCCAATGGAAGCATTGTTGCCTGAAAAGATACAAAGGGTTAAAATAACAAATTAATTAATGCAGAAAATTCTTGTGTGGTATAACGCTGAGCCTGTTTACATATCAGTGTATTTTAAAAGCCAGGGGCCATATACACAAAATGTGTACTGAAAAACAAGTAAGCCACTAGCAAAACAAATTACAAACGCAAAAAAAAAAAAAAAAAAAACAAACAAAAAAGCGAAAAATACATAACGTAGAAAGAAAAGGATTAAAGTATTATAGAAAACAAATGCCTAGATAGGGTTTAATCTGATGTTAGGAAGCGCAGGTATGGGAGTAAAAACAAGAAAAAATTACTTTAAACAAAATGCGTTCCATATTTGACATCGATGTACTGGCCTTACTTTTCTATTGGAGAATATTCAGCCAAATAATCAGATCGAAAATGTATCAAACTAAATCGAATTACTATTGACAAGTTTCTTTTTGAAGAATGTCAGGGGGGAGCAACTCAATCCTGTTTGAACATTTTCCCCGAAATAAGAAATATTTTCCCTGAAATGGTCCCTGAAAGGACCATTTTCTACTCCCGTAGAAAATGGCCCAATCCTCTTCCTCCTCTTAACAGAAGAGACAAGAATGAGGGGTGAGGGGCTCAAAGCCCTAACCCCAGGGGCGTATGCAGCTTCTTGTCTAGGGGGGGCAGCTGATTCTGTGATGAAGGGCGGGGGGAAGCTGAAGTTATATTGTCAGGTCACAAAACCTTACATTGCCAGCAAGTTCTAACATACCTATGAAATCTTTATTAACAACTAATCACCAAAAATCATCAATGAGCTTCAGCATTAATCTTCTTGGATTAGAGCTAAATCTTTCCAAAACATTATGGATTGTTTGACTTTTATTCGGTCATTTCGGCTTTTTCAACCATCGACGTTTTATCAACTGCTTTTTTAGCCATATACCTTTTTTCAACTGCTTTTCCAACCTTCTGCTTTTTCAACCATATCAGAGACAACGCTGTAGCGTTGCCTATAGTAAAGACCATACGGGTCCAATGTTTTATTATTTATTATTATTTATTTTTTTTCCCAGGGGCACTTCATATGGAAGGGGTCGTCGTAAAAACTTCAAAGGGGGCTCATTCGATTGGAAATCGGGAGTTTTAGTGCCCGTTTTAATAGTCAAAATGATTGGAGGGCAACTAGTCCCCCCACGCCCATCATTCCCCCAAATATATCCAATCCAAAATGTGAGATAGCCATTTTGTTCAGAATAGTTAATTTCCAGATAGAAAATGCATTTTTGATGAGGTTATTTCTCCACATCCCACTGAGTAAGGCTTTGAAGTTATGCCCTGGGGGCATATAAGGTTTTTTATAGAAGGCGTTGTCGTAGAAACTTCAAAACAGGCTCAATCGATTGGAAATTTAAAGGACAAATCAGTATCAATAAATAAATGAAACCCAAAACGAACAAAAATTAAAATAAATATTAGAGTCAAACTCAAAACGAGCATAAATTAATATGAGTAGGGTTCAAAACCCCTATGCTTTCTATAAAGTCAGAGTATAATTTGTACTTTACTGAAAACAAATTCAAATGAGTTTACTGAAAAAAAATGTGCATTGTCAATTTGATATACCTATGCTGATATTTATTCCCTAAAATCCTAATTAATTTTTGATTTCTTAAAGTTACAAAAGTGAAAACATTTCAAAGAATTGTTTTCAGTAAAGCGCCAATGACGCAGTAGGTTTTAGGCTTCTGCAGTGAGGCAATACCCAAACTCTTGTTTGTAGTTATTTTTATTCGATTCAAACTTGATTTGCATATTCTTTTTAAGTTTCACTCGTTTTAAGATTTATTTATTCATTTACATTAATATATATATTGTATGTTTGTTCGCATTGATGGTTTATTTACTTTCTGTTCATTTTAAGTTTCATTTACACTTCAATAGCAAAATATTTTTTTCGTTTTAAGCTTGATTTCCATATTCAATTTAAGGAATACTTGCTTTAAGATCTATTTATTCATTTATATAATTACTTGTTTTATGTTTTTTGCTATGATTGTTTATTTAATTTCTTTTTGTTTTGGGTTTCATTTATTCTTTAATAGTAATTCCTGGTCGTTGTGAGTTTGAATTCTAAAAGGTATTTGTATCTCCTGAGCTTAAGTTTAAAATGGCCTTTACTTTTCTTTGAAAAACTTATTTTTCGGAAAGTTTTTTTTTAATTAATCTAGTGTAAACTTGAAGTGCCTATATTCATAAGGCACCATAAATTTAGTGCCTTATTCCTAGAAAATTAAATTTAACATAAAACTTCTAATAAAAACTAGATTTAGCCAGATTATAAAGTTTCAATGTTGTAAAATTGCCAAGCAGCCCCTGCGAATACTGAATTTCTAGACCCTTTACAATAAGTTGCACCTGACTTTCTAAATCTGTAGGTAAAACACGAGGACCAAGAGCATCATTCCATAAATTAGGCATTCCCACTCTTTAAGGTAATTTCCTTTTTATAAAAAGGAATTTCCTTTTTCCTTTTTATAAGGAAAAAGAAAAAACTACTATAATGAAACAAGTAGTTCATTTCCTTTTTATAATTTCAATGCAAAGAATTGCCCGATGGACATGCAAAGTTACAGCTGCTAAATCATAAAAAGGAAATGAAAGTGGCTTCACCAGTTGGGGTTATGAGCCATCCATTTATAATCAACCTAAAATAATAACTTGCATTTATTTATCGAGGAGGATTTTTAATCGAGATACTCGCATCTGATTTTTTTAATTGAGGTACTTTTTAATTGTACTTTTTCGAGGTGCTTTTTATACAATTTAATTGAGGTCCTCGCATCTGAAAGCTCTCTCAAACTAATCACTAAGATTATTGAATCAGTCCGGCAGGTGGTCTCTCAATACTTAATATGCTTTATCTGTCCATTATTTATGTTGTATAATAAAAAAGGTAAGAGCAAAGCCCCGATTATATTAACTTAAGAATTAGCTTATAATTCATTCCAGGCTTTAGAGTCGGAGTTTCAGAAATCTAATTAAATGAAGTTCTAAAACACGGCTGGAGTCGATGTTTTAGTAAATTTTTGCTCTGTGGAGTCGGAGGTGATTCCCCAGAGACTAATGATCTAGTGCCCCGCTAGGAGCGGGGAAAAAACAAGAATAAAGAGGCCACATAATCATTTCCCAAGCAAAAGAGGGCGATTTTCTTTGTTGTTCAAGACAGCGGGCTACAAGTTTCATATATGGGGTTTTCGGTGATGGTGATTTCAATACTTTGCTTTTTATTTCGATCCGACTTGGTTTTAAAATAATTAGTCTTGTGTTACTATTAGCCGTGGTTCTTTCTTTACAAGGTTGCAGCTACCGCTGCAGCCACAATGATTATTTACTCTGCATAGCATAGCATATATTAAAAACGTAACCTAACCTAGGTACCTCCCCCCCTAAATGTTTGTCTGACTTGTAAAACATGACAAAAATGAATATAAACACATTTTAATGTGTTTTTAAAGGTTTTTTTTGTATCCCCTCCCGCCGAAAAAAAATACTTTTGGGATGACCAAGAGTTTTTAAACTATTATTTATTATCTCTGCATATATAGCTCTAATTAGTCCATTTTGGTTTAGCTTAATTAACTTCAACCAAAATCTAAGCATCAAAATACACCTAAAGAAAACAGGCCAATTTCAACATTCGAATTCACAAGCGAGTTGTCTGATTTAGTCCCAAAGCTCTTTTACAATACTGAAGCTGGAGGGACTCCAACTTCTGAGCCGCTTCTCCAGCCCAAATCTTTTGCTCCATAGCCTATTCAATCACGTTAAAAATTTTGTATTAAATATTGTTTTATGTAAAATTAGCGTTTTCAAATCCCATAGCCATCAAGTTCTAAAAAATGCAGACACAGCTTACCACTATTAATTGCCCAATTAAAAAGACTCTTAAAACCTCCATTACCCTATAAAACAAATTCCAAATATTTCATTCTAGTACTTACTTCCAGTTTCTTATTATTAAACTTTAATTTGTAATTTCCTTCCCCACTTAATTTCCTTTTTTTAAAGTGATAACTTCATCTTTTTAACATTCTCCAAATATTCTACTAATAGAGCGAGTTATATATATTTATAAGTAGTAGGTTAAATATGTCAGTGAGTTATATATTTCTGTATATAACTTATATAGTCAGTGAGTTATATATATTTATAAGTAGTAGTTTAAATATGTCAGTGAGTTATATATTTCTGTATATAACTTATATAGTCAGTGAGCTATATATTTATAAGTAGTAGGTTAAATATGTCAGTGAGTTATATATTTCTGTATATAACTTATATATTCAGTGAGTTATACATATTTATAAGTAGTAGGTTAAATATGTCAGTAAGTTCTATATTTCTGTATATAACTTATATATTCAGTGAGTTATATATATTTATAAGTAGTAGATTAAATATGTCATTGAGTTATATATTTCTGTATATAACTTATATAGTCAGTGAGTTAGATATATTTATAAGTAGTAGGTTAAATATGTCAGTGAGTTATATATTTCTGTATATAACTTATATAGTCAGTGAGTTATATATATTTATAAGTAGTAGGTTAAATATGTCAGTGAGTTATATATTTCTGTATATAACTTATATAGTCAGTGAGTTATATATTTCTGTATATAACTTATATATTCAGTGAGTTATATATATTTATAAGTAGTAGATTAAATACGTCAGTAAGTTCTATATTTCTATATATAAATTATATATTCAGTGAGTTATATATATATTTATAAGTAGTAGGTTAAATATGTCAGTGAGTTCTATATTTCTGTATATAACTTATATATTCAGTGAGTTATATATATTTATAAGTAGTAGGTTAAATATGTCAGTGAGTTCTATATTTCTGTATATAACTTATATATTCAGTGAGTTATATATATTTATTAGTAGTAGGTTAAATATGTCAGTGAGTTAAATATATTTATAAGTAGTAGGTTAAATATGTCAGTGAGTTCTATATTTCTGTATATAACTTATATAGTCAGTGAGTTATATATATTTATAAGTAGTAGGTTAAATATGTCAGTGAGTTCTATATTTCTGTATATAGCTTATATATTCAGTGAGTTATATATATTTATAAGTAGTAGGTTAAATATGTCAGTGAGTTATATATTTCTGTATATAACTTATATAGTCAGTGAGTTATATATATTTATAAGTAGTAGGTTAAATATGTCAGCAAGTTATATATTTCTGTATATAACTTATATAGTCAGTGAGTTATATATATTTATAAGTAGTTTGCGTGTTTGGGTACCTCCATAGGAGGCACGGACCAAGGGGGGACCTTGTCCCTGGGGCTCCATAATAGAATCTGGGACACTCTCGCCCGGGGTCATAAATACAGGCGGAGGAGGAAGAAGGCCCCTCAAATGTACATTCAAAAGGACCCACTGGTTTGTCCACAAGTCCCACGAGTTGCAACCCTTCTCCCAGTAATGGGTTAAATTGCATGGTGATGCAGAACACCATCGCGGGAGGATCCTCTATAGGAGGACAACTTTGGCAGGGCGTAAGATCCAGATCTATGGAAAACGACCTCTGCAAAGGGCTGCCTAGACCCTTTAGGGGTCCATGAAAGACTGGGGACCTTGCGGTTAACTCTATATCCATTTGAGGAGTGGCACCCCTCGAGGAAATTGTAGCCTAGTAAACGACGCAGCATTCGCATGGGATTCTGACTAATGGACAATTCTTCTGGGCTTGGTATGTTTTGATGGGTGTCTTTGGGATGAAAAATCTCTTCCTAGCTAATTTATCTATTATGGGCTGCCTCCCCGTAGTAGACGAATATTTGTAGGCATGGATATAGAATGAGTCGGAGGTAATAGGCTTGAGATTGTCTGTACAGGATTTTGACTCTTATTGATAGAAGAGCATCGCCAAATTCTTAAAACCATGTTGTGACCAAGATGGGCCAAGGATTGCACAAAGTCTCCATTCATAGAGGTCCCAGTGACTTCTTGCTGTCCGGTTCTCAGTCAGCGTAAGCACTTTGGTGTAGACGTCAAAAGATATGTGATCCCCGTGCTGCACTGGTATCCGGGATCATTGCTTTTCCTGAGACCAAAATAATTTCAATGATTTAAAGAACATAAAAATTGGAACTTGGAATGTTACGACATTAAAAAATGACCATCGTATCGGCACTTTGACTGACAAAGTCACACGATTCGAACTGGACTTATTAAAAGTTTCGGAGAATCATATCCCAGGGATAGGAAGCCTGAAATTAGGTGACACAGAATTTGTTTACTCAGGCAGGAAGGACAGGGTGCATAGACACGGAGTAGGGCTTATGATGAATAAGGAAGCTGCTAAGTCTTGTTTAGGCTGGGAAGGTATTATTAATAGAATACTAATTGTTCATTTTATGACTAGAAAGTTCAGGGTATCAGTTATAGTAGTATACGCCCCTGTAGAACCGACTGACGGAGATACTAGGGACTCAGATGAATTTTACTTACAGTTACAGGAGACAATAGACAAGGTCCCAGGTAGAAATATGATGTTATTACTGGGAGATTTTAAAGCCCAGGTTGGTAGAAATAGGGATAGATGGTATCCCAGCCTTGGTAAATTTGGTGTAGGAAAAGAAAACAGTAATGGATACAGACTTTTGCAATTTTGTAGGTATAACAATCTAGTTATAACCAATACGGTGTTTGGTCAAAAAATGGCCCATAAGTTAACATAGTATTCACGTGATGGTAAGACAACAAACTTTATTAATTATGTTTTAGTAAACTGAAGACTGGCAGGATCAATACAAGATGCTAGGGTATATAGGAGTGGTGTTATTGATGTTAAAAGTAAAGATCACCATCTAGTAGTGTCAAGGGTTAATTTAAAACTGAAATATCGGAAGGGTAACTACCTCCCGGGAAGTTATGATGTTAGTAGACTTCAGGATCAGAATTTGAGAGAAACTTTCCAGGAACAGTTGAATACTAAATTTTAGAGTTTAAAATTTGATAATGTGGAAGATGGTTGGAATAATTTTTGAAAAATAATTTGTGAAGTTGCTGAAGGTGTCCTAGGGGAGAAAGCCAGGGCTGCAGCTAAGAATACTAGTGCAAAAGCTTTATGTTTACTATAGAGGAGAAGGGGCTTGTACAACAATTATCTGAGTGATAGATCGTATGAAAACAAAAGAAATGTAAAGAAAGTGGAGAAAGCATTAAAAATTGAACTAAGGAGGTGTGAAGTCGTGGCCAACGATAAAATTGCTGAGGATCTGGGAGACGTAACTAGATAGCACAATAGTAAAATTTTGTACTGGTATGTTAACAAATTGGGAGGGAGTAGTCAATCCAGACTTGGTGCAGTTAAAGATATGAGTGGGGTTGCAATAAACGATAATGAAAAAACTAAAGAGAGATGGGCTGAACATTTTGAGAAGTTGCTTAACCGAGATAGAGTTGCAGGCCAAAATATAGATGAAAATGATAAAGTTCGTGATACTTTGGAATGTGAACGAAGATTTGTTTTGTGAGGAGGAATTAGCAACAGTACTAAAAGGATCAAAGAATAATAAGGCTTCAGGGGCTGATAGGGTGGTAAATGAGTTTTTTAAATATGGTGGCTCTAAGGTCAGAAATAAGTTATTGAAGATTATGAATATGATTTTTGAAAAAGGGGAAGTACCTAGGGATTTTAGGAAAACTTTAATTAAGACAATTTATTGGATAAGTTATAAAGGATAGTGTGGTAATTACCGAGGCATTAGTCTTGTCTCTGTAGGTAGTAAATTACTTAGTAATATGATACTTTTTAGACTGAGAGATACCGTAGACAAAGTTTTAAGAGAACAGCAGTGCGGTTTTAGAAAAGGTAGAGGATGTGTCGACCAAATTTTCACTCTTAGGCTAATAATTGGAAGTTTACAAACACCTTTGGTCCTCAGTTTTATAGATTACGAGCAAGCGTTCGATTCTGTTGATAGAAGAGCTTTAGTAAAGGTCTTATCCTTGTATGGTATACCAGACAAATACATTAAAGTGATTAGTGCTACGTACGGGAATAACACTACTGCAGCTAGGGTAAGAAATGAGGTTAACAGCTGGTTTCGTATTATATCAGGAGCTAAGCAGGGCTGTATTCTATCTCCCTTTATACGGATCATTTTGATGGACTTTGTGTTAAGGAGCACAGAAAAGGCAGTGGGAGACCACGGAATCAAATGGGGAGGAAAAAGTCTCCTGGACTTAGATTATGCTGATGGCTTAATCATCCTAGAAATAGGTGTGTAAGAAATGAACTGTCTGACGTTTTATAGCTACCGTGTACTAAGAATAGGTTTTAAGATGAAGGTTAGAATAATAAAAGTACTAAAGATAAGAATAAAGGGAAAAGAAAAGGTTACGTTTGACGATGAATAGATTGATCAGGTGGGCAGCTTCTTTTATCTTGGTAGTATTATTAGTAAAGATGGTGGGAGCAGTTAAGATGTTAAGAGTAGAATAGCCAAGGCTTAGAGTGTATTTTCACAGTTAAAAAAAAGTTTGGAAGAATAGGAAGATAAGTCTGCAAACCAAGATTAGAATATTAGAAGCTACAGTAATGACAATGGTCAAATATGCCTCTGAAGCATGGACGCTCCGAAAAGTGGATGAAGATGTGCTAGATGTTTTCCAGAGAAATTGCCTAAGGATTGTTCTTGGTACCCGGCTGACTGACCGTATTTCAAACAATAGGCTATACGAAAAATGTGGTTCAATACCGCTCTCTAGGGCTATAACGAAAGAAAGGTTGAGGTGGCTAAGGCACGTTGTGGCGGATGAAGGATGACAGATTGTGAAAGGTCGTTCTTTTTGGCTAACCATCTAGGGCTAAACGGAAAGCAGGTCGTCCCCGTCTGGGGTGGGAGGACGTCATAAAGAAAGATTTAAAGGAAATGGGAGCTTCGTGGGCGGGTGTAAAATGGGAGGCTTTGAATAGATTGGGGTGGAGGAGGTTCGTGCGTAGCTGTGTTGGCCTCAGGCGGCTTGGTGCTGCGGTGAGTTGTTAGTAGTAGTAGTAGTAGTCTACTAATAGATTCAACAGTGTTTGCATATCTTACGGTACAACCAATATCATATCCACCACAAATAACAATAGAGATAATTTTTAGGTCGCTAGACTTAATGTCGAGCCCCATCTTTTTCTTAAAAAATCAACAACCTCACTTATAAAAATATTAAACAATTTAGGAGATAGAGTGCTGCCCATTCTCACTCCAAGCTTAATAACAAAGAGTCAAAAACATTATTATCAACTTGTAGCCTACAATTCCTCTCTCGTAAATATACATGCACAATTTTTTTATAACTCCTAATTGAAAATTTTAGAAGTATTCAAAAGATAACATGCTTAGAATGTTGATAGTTCTTATGCTCGAACTGAATTTTTTAAAAATTTCATAATTGTACACTTTACAACATAGTTACCACAAACAACTCGAAGTGCCAAAATAATAATTTCTTCCTACTAAATTTGGGCTATTATAACAGACGCTTTTTATACTTATCCTGGCTAAATATCAAATACGCAGAGGTAGGCCAGTGGCTTCGTTCAGGGGGGGGGAGGGGGCAGTTGCCTCCCTCAATAATTGTAAAAAAAAACTACAATTTATTGAGTAGCTTTAAAACTGTTTAAAAGCTCGTTTTAAGTGTCAAATTTGCTCTCTTTACTTTGAGCAGGTAATTTTCATTAATTAATCCATGTTCGTTTTGAACATAAAGAAAACAAGAAAGATAGAGGTCCATTACACTTCATGGTATGTTTTATATTGATGTTTTTCAAAATATACTGCCTTTGAAACCTTATCATCAAGTAAAAATGTAACCCTAGTTAAAGGCAAAATTGAAAATGTTCTATGCTTCTTGTTTTGCCCCATTTACTCAGGTCAATTTATTCCCTGATGTTTAAAGTGCTTTTACTACCTAAAATCTATCAGTTCAAGATTAAGTTTTCATGTTTTAAAAGCTCCAAAAGTGGAAATGAATACACGCTCTACATCTGCAAATAAGAAAGAAATGGAATCATTGAAGAATAAGAAAGTTGATATACAGTGGATATAATTATCTGAATGAAAAAGAAATCATTGAAAAAGAAAATAAGTCTTAGTGCTTTTCATAATGATATTCGTACTATTTATATGATGTACTATTATAATTATTATTATAATGTATTTATAATTATTACTATTTATAATACGTACTACAAAGAATGTCTTATAATACGTTATAATACGTACTATTTATAATGATATGACTAGATTGGTCAAATCGGTTATAGTTTGGTCATAGAATTTGGTAGAGGGGATCCACTCCAGGAATCATTTAATTGTTTGAATTATTTTTCCAGTATTTAATTGAAACTCCAATTCTCTTATTTGTCATTGAAATACCTAATAAGCGCTGATGACGTCCTATTCCTTAAGTTTCGGATTCACATACTGACCCATATAAGTAGAACTGCCTCTATGTATAATAACATGCTCACTTCTTGCTATTTTCACTTTTCTAAATATTTCTTTTAACCAGCTCAAAAAAAAATTGACATAAATGTGCTAAGAATTATGACTGAAATTAGTTGCATTTCACACAACGCCAGCACTACTTTTGAGACAATTATCTCTGCATCAGTATGCTGTATGAAATGTCTGCTGAGAATAAAATAAAGTGAATTTAAACAAAATATGGATATTTTTCTCACAATTTTGAAATTTTGTGTGCAAGTTTAAGCGGCACTAACCCATTCTCTTTTTCCATTGTTATCAGTTTTATCATGAAGCACTGGAAGACCAAGCTTTGCTTGTGGAAGGGAGACATAAAAACGATATTTAGCTGAACCCCCCTCCGCAAATGTATATCCCCGTACCCTGATTTACACAAGAAAAACTTTTGTGTAATTTGTATGATAGTTGTTGCTTCTAACCAAGGTACAAGAAGCGAGGTTATTTTCAAACTCTTGGAAAAGGTTTTCCCCTCTAACTAGCGTCTCTAGTAATTTTTATCTAATTTAAGGTTTCTGCCACAATGATACCAAGATTTTCTCATATTTTATCGATATTCTTTGTCAAACAGTGCCCAAGAGATAAGTTAATAATTCTAACTTTGTTTTTCGAATACTTTCAAATTTGAAATATGGTTGCTATTTAAATATGGTGAATATGTCAAAATACAATGTTACACAATCTGTGGTAACACTTTGACTTATCCCGTATCTTTGCTTAGACAGCGCTATTACACTGCCTATTTTTTTGTTTTGTCCTGCTGATATCAATGCTATTTATTAATATAAATCGGCGAACCCACAAAACAATGAATTTAATAAAAATCAAATAATATTTCAATAAATCACGTATGTTAAAAGTTTAGTACAACAAATTAAATCTTACAGTCAAAATCCATTCAAAATTACGAGCAAATTAATAGTGCGACACCCGGAGCTATTAGAATAGACCTTGGTTCAATTATGAGATTGAGCATCCTGTGCTAGGGGTGGAGGAATTGGAGGGAGGATATGTACTGCAGCATTAGTGATGAAGTGTATATGATATTCACCTTCGCCCACCCAAAAGCTTGTTTACGCTATACTACTGTCGTCTGCAGTAGCTGATTGCTGAAAATTTTAGTATAATCCAAGCACCAGCACTTATATTTATGATTGTTAAATATGTGCTTATTCTTTATAATACCTTGATGTTCAAGCCAAGGGACAGAAATTTTCCTATATAGGGGTTTTGGACAAGGCGGTTCTAATTGTGTACTTTTTGTTTTGATGTGACTCTTTTTTTTAGGAGCTATGGGTTTTTATATTTCTTAACATTGGACGTGATCGTCTCTTACTAGGTTGCTAGCTACTACTGCAACCCGGATATTGCGTAATGTTTTAAATTCACCAAGTTGTGTTTGTTAAATAGTTACTTTTATTCACTACGGTACTGCTTGAATAGTACCTACTTCAATAGCACTCCCTCTTGCCCCCCCCCCAATAAAAATACTGTAGCTACGTCCGTGGGGTAGGCTAATATGTTTAAAGTTCAGGAGTTATTTGCATTGTTTTATCAAATAAATTTCTTTTATTAGTTTGTTTATAGATTCAGTTCGGGATATTAGCTAGACTTCCATTGTGTTGGATTCAACTGACTCTAGAAAATAGCACTAGCTTAATGTAGGTTTCAGTATACTCTCGTCGTAAATTGACCTTTATTAATATTTTAATCGGCAAAAAAGCAGTATCTACCGTTGGTATTTCTCGTTTATTAGCTCCTTCAACTGTACTTTTACTTTTGGTTGTCATGGAATCATGCAGAGTTTCCACTTTTTTTCTTTTGTTTTCTAATCCTTCAGCTGTTTTGATAGAAGTTTTAATTTCTACTGGAGCATTTTTAGTTTCGAGTTCTAGCTCTAATGTTGCCTGAAAATATAAAAACAAAGGGTTAAGAAAACAAATCAATTAATGGTGCATGAATTCTGAAAATATACAAATCAAGATAATAAATACTAAAAATATAAAACAAACGGTTAAAATAATAGATTAATTAATGGAATCAAAAATACTTTTTTGATTTAGATAGTAGACTAAGCAAAAGAAAATATGCCTTATCCTTATTTGTAAGCAGAAGAAAGAGATATGTAGACTCCTACCAATTCTCCGCAAAAAATTTCAGCCTGAAAATGCTGTTTATCGGGTTCTACATCCCCGAAAAAAAAGCGTCGTATAATTCTCTTCAAGGTCCAGACTTGTGTAAACCAATTGTTCACTAATTCAACTTCAGAAATAATGTAATCCAAAATTGCAAATCTATGTTAAGGAGTTTTTTCATGCTATACATAAGAAGTATTTATAATGATTCTTAGTATGTTGTATGCAGCTATTGCTATGGTAAAAGTAGTGAAGGTAATTTTGCGTAAATGTACAAAAAGAATCAAGGTTGTACTATATTGTACTATGAAACTTAAACTTACAAAGATTACATAGAATTATTTTTCGTGTTTTATTTTCCAATTTGACCCCCCCCCCCCTTCCAAAACCTCATTAGTGTAATTTTGATCGTATTGACTTTTGAATCGCGTCTGATGTACACAATACAAACCGTTTCTAACAATAATATTTTTTGTATTCCTTTAATAGAATTCTTGCGTGAGAATCTTCTTAAGAGGGGAGTCCCATAGTCATTTGACGTAATTTATATGACAAAGATTCTTCTAGTTGTTCAAACGACTTCTCATTTTCAACCATTGTGAGTTAAATTTACTTTAAATATTTTTCTCTGGAGTTGCTTGACGAGATTAATTTTTTTTCACTTATTACACATAGTCGACAGCCTATGGCTTTTTCTTAGTTGAAATAGTAAAAGACGAACCACAGGAATCAGGCAGCGAAGTTAGTCAAAATTGGTACCATATCCCGGAGAAGCAACTTTTCAAAAGATGTCTGTGTTACATTATCTGGAGTGTGTTGCATCATCATGCAGATGATGATTTATTTTAATATTTCAGCAGCTATGGGTTAGAGATTTTCCATCGATATAAAAATATTTTTTAATTTCAAAAGGCACCAGATGTGGCAATTTCCTTTAAAATGAGCCATTAAATAGCTCTATATGATGCTCCAGTGCCCAACTATCTTGGGAGAAATAAAGGGGAAAAAAATATGCTGTCGATGCGAAATATCATGATAATGAACAATTTTCTTGTTTTTCAAGTCAGCAGGTTTTCCTTGCCGTACAAGCTAAGGGACTGTAAGGTTTTTCTTTACAGGGGCACAGGACAAAGCGGTTCCAGTGATATACTCTGTAGTTCGTTCTGAAAACATTTTTAGAAGTTATAGGTTTTGTATTCTTTAGTATGGGACGTGATCGTCTCTTCCTAGGATGCCGCTACCGCAGCAACCATGATACTCTGCGAAAACTGTGTTTGCGTGGTATGGTTTCATAAGCGGGTACACTTTGAAAGTAAACAGGTATTTGTCATATCCGGGAAACTTCGGGAAACTGGTATTTCTCGCCTTTTTGTTGGATTCCATCCAAATTTTATAAAAGATGGACTACCATCTTCTAGCATGAATGGAGTATCGTTTTCCTGAAGGAAGACACCTATCAACACACTAATTTCTATTTTCTTCTCAAAGAGTGCTTCTCCATCCAAGTTTTTTGAAATGGAATCCAATTCGTTTTCACTTTTTATTCAAACTACAGCAATATCACCATCTAGAAATTTAATAATCTTTAAAAACCCATAAGGCTGTATTAAGCTGCGTAAATCTTCGCAAGTAACTCTTTGTTCCATCTTTTCTATAGCAACAGCAAATGGAGGCAGATTTGGATTCTTTTGAAAATCCCGTGCTGAAAAAAAGGATAGGTCTTCTACAACGAGTGGACAGTAAACAAAATAAATGGCATATAATATTGCCAAAGAGCAAAACAGAATCACAGACCGTCTCTGTTTTGCTCTATTGGTAATATCATCATTTTCGTGTAAGGGTAGGTCTTCTACAACGAGTGGACAGTAATCAACATAATGGCATATAATATTGCCAACAGAACAAAACAGAGAATCACAGACCGTCTCTGTTTTGCTCTGTTGGCAATATTATTTTCGTACTTTACGAATACGGGCACGTTGCTGGGGTCTGTCCTCTCTATGACAATTTGAATGACATCTCCAAATTCGCAAAATTGTTCATATATTGGACTGTTACAGGAGGGCATTTTCTCCAAATTCGCAAAATTGTTCATATATCGGACTGTTTCAGGAGGGCATTTTTCATCATTATCAGTGAATTTTAGAGGCAAGATATTGCTGACGCCTTCATTCGTGTCTGATTTATAGCGATCGTATTTCTTGACTGTTATTAGATTGCAACTGAGATGTTCAACTGAAACTTTTGTAGAAGACATTATGTTGTCGTGTATACTCACTTCGCTGAAACGAACATATGGAAAGATTATATTTAAGATTTTAACATTTTATGAGGTGTTTTTATTGTAGACTATATTGTTTTTAATACTTTTCTATTTTATATATTTTATTTTAGTTCTGAGATAATTAACAAAATACTTCAAGACATAATTAAAGACGACATTTGTACCTAGGTAAAATTGTGACATTGTTCGCTGCATGTTTTTCGGAAATCAATTAAAAAAAAAGCTTTCCGAAAAATAAGTTTCTCAAAGAAAAGCAAAGGCAATTAACTTAAAATTAAACTTAAGATCAGCACAAAGAAAAATCTATAAATAATTCAACTTCAAAACGAACAGAAACTACTATTAAAGAATAAATGAAACCCAAAACAAACAGAAATTAAACAAACAATAATAGCAAATAAACATACAACACCTACTATCATAAATGAATGAATTGATCTTAAAACGAGTAAAGCTTAAATTGAATTAAAGCCTAAAACGAATTATATTACAAATATTTTCTACTGTACTGATTACATCGTAGAAACTAAAGAAAAAAGAAATAGTTCTATCCAAGACAGTTCCAGACACATATAGTATCCACTATAAAAAAGAGTTTGGCTACTGACCCCTACCCGGACCCTGGGGGGCTGTGTCAACCCCAAAGGCATTATTATATGACGCATGAACTATTTTAAACAAAATGGCTATCTTACAATTTCGATCGGATGCATTTGAGGAAAAAGGGCATGGGAGGGGGGGGGGGCAAGTTGCCCTCCGAACACTTTTGACTCTAAAAAAGGAACTAGAACTTTCAACTTCTAATCAAATGAGCCCCCTTCAAAGTTTATACGACCACCTCTTCCACAACAGCCCTGTATGCCCCGGGCCATAGCTTAAAAACACTTGCCTCCGGGCTCTGGGGGGTCGTGTCGACCCCGATATTTTGTTATCTAATCCTTGAACTATTTTTAACAAAACAGCTATCTCAAAATTTTGATCAGATGAATTTGTGGAAGAGGGCATATGAGGGGGGGGGTAGTTGCCCTCCGATCACTTTTCACTCTTAGGAAGGGTAGAAGTAGCATATCGTAGAGCTTAAAAACACTTAACTAATTTTCAATCAAATGAGCCCCCTCCTATGTTTTTACGACCACTCCTTCCACAAAAACCATATATGCCCACAGGGCATAACTTACACCACTTGCCCAAGGGAACAGTCCCTTTCGTATACGGAATAATTTCTGTTCGTTTTAAGTTTTAATGTCGCTCCTGACTTTCAGTAAAAAAAAAACTTGTTTTTTAAATTTAATTTCTGAACGTTTTTCAACTCACGGAGGTTCGAATTTTTGCTCACCGTACATGAAAAATTAAAACAAAATTTTCAAATGAATTTTGGTAGATTTATTCCGTATATGAAGGGTTGCACCCTCCTCAATACCTTGCTCTTTACGCTAAAGCTAATAGCAATTTAAAAAAAAGCTTCCTATTCTAATTAAGCGGCCCCCGTATTACAGTAGAAGCTCTTAAAAAATTGGAACAAATAGTCAAACTTTAGCGTAAAGAGCAAGGTATTGAGGAGAGGCCAACTCTTCATATACGAAATAATTTCTGTTCATTTTTCAAATAATACCGGTGAATCTGGCTCCTCCTCTATGAAATATACCCCTCCCCTTTACGGAAAACTCCGTGGAAATTTCATCCAACGTAAATTGCACACCCCACCCGTCAAATCCCCTCCAGACAGTTCCATCTTCGCCGAGAATCTCCCCTCCCTTTGAGATTGCTAGCGGGCGATTCAACCAGAAAAATTCTCCTTAGTATTCTTTGATTTGAATAAGACTTTACTCTCTAATCGGTTTCTCGATCACTCCAAAAA
Source organism: Artemia sp. Qi Xiang Cuo (assembly GCF_049724085.1). Lineage (NCBI taxonomy): Eukaryota > Metazoa > Arthropoda > Branchiopoda > Anostraca > Artemiidae > Artemia > Artemia sp. Qi Xiang Cuo. The sequence goes on along the minus strand of NC_142799.1, from coordinate 63,010,755 downwards.
TGTCCCCTTCCATGGAAGTTACTTCCCAGAAACCAAAACACGAGGAAAAAAGCCCCTGGATAATTCCCCCGGAACATCTCCACGTGAAAAATATAGCAAAGAGAATGTAAAACAATTAAAAACAATTTCGTATAGTAATTCTGTCAAATCCCCCCCGTGTAACATTTTCCCTTGAATATTAACCCCCCAGGAATTTAAATAAATCTTATAACAAATTTTTTATATCCAGAAAATATAAAATGAAATTATTATTTATAAGGGTCCTAAAAGGGCTTAGAATTGAATTTCCGAGAAAAACAATTATTATATTCAGAAAGAACATAAAAAATAGCATCTAGCAGTATGTTCAATTTATTTGTAGGTCAATAATATGAACAACGAAATATTTATTCATTTTTACAGATAGGAGTTTGAAACTTCTACAATAGGATTCTCTGGTACACTGAATCTGATGGTGTGATTTTCAATAAGATTACTTTAATTTTATGGCGTGTTTCTTCCCTATTTCAAAAACCTGACAAATTTTCTCAATCAGCCTAATAAGCTGATTCTTTTGATGTATTCATTAATATTAAATTTCCGTTTTTTAGAGTTTCGGTTACTATTGAGCCGAGTCACTCCTTAGTTACAGTTCGTTTCCCCGAAATGTTTGATATCATAAAACAGATTGACTTGAACTTCAATCCTTCTTCTCCAGAGGACAGACCTATAGTCATGTTTAATTATATATACATAGTAATACTTAACGAGACATATTAATTCACAGATATTTACAAACGGGAAAAGTCTTTGGCTTTTTCTTAGTTGGAATAGTAAGAGACGAATGCTAGAGAATTAGGCAGCTAACTAAGTCAAATATGACAAAATACCCCAGAAAAGAAACTTTTCAAAAGATGTATGCATTATCTGAACTCTTAGCCGTGGTTTATTCTTTACTTAGTTCCAGAACGCAATTAAAACCTACGACTATGACGTCATTTATCATTTTGCATATGAAAATGCAGTTTTTGTAAAAAATTATTTATTTATTTTAAATATTTTTTAAATTACAAAAGGCACTAGATGTGGTGATCTTCTTTCAATGGCGCCATTAAACTGCTCTCTCTGATGTTCCAGTACGAAGCTAGCTTGGGAGGAGGAAAAAAAAGATGCTGTCGATGCGAAATATCGTAGTTGCAGTCACTTTCCTTGTTTTTCAAGTCAGGGATTTTCCTTGTTATTCAAGCCAAGGGACTGTAAGTTTCCTTTATATGGATTTCGGGCAAGGCACCATTTTTAGGATTTACGGGCTGTTTTATTTCTTAGTATGGAACGTGATCGTTACTTATAATGCTAATTTTAAAAAAATATACGAATATATTTCCTTTCGTGATTCATGCTCCTTCATAAATTGTAAAGTGTAACAGAAAAAAAGATCCAACTCGTTTATCTACGTTGTTGTTGTTGATGGTACTTTCAACCGGATTTGATCTTACTATTTCTTAAGATTTCTTTGGAAGAAAAGTTCGTTGAAGAAGACTTTTGGGCCCCATGTAAGTTGTTCTGATAACTAATTAAAAAACTGAACTAGTGCCTTCAATGTTGATTGTTACATAATATTAGTAATAATGTATTTCAACCCTCTTTATAAAACAATGCATGGACTTAGAGTAGCAAAAAAACTAAACAATAAAAGCACTACTGAAAAATTCACTAGAAAGATAGCAACTCAACTGCACAAGCACGCTTAAACTACGCTGTTAAGCGGAAAGTCAACAATACCTTCGCGACGCTTAAGGCATCTGTCTACAAGCTGGTCCATTTTGAATAAATATCAAAAATACCATGTCTACTGGAAATAGATCACAAGCTGAGATACCAAGTGTTTCGTAGCCTTAGAAGTTGAACCGAACTGAAGACATGAGTAATTTATAGAAAACGACGCGAAAATAGTTGCCGGGCCAACGTTGAGAGCTAAGGGAGGTTGCTAAGGCGAACCAGAGACAGAAGACTTAAGTTTTTGAGGAGGCGACATAGAGGTCGATTTCATTGAGACCAGAGTAAACTACATCACTGCATTTTGGAGAGCTTGGCACTCGTTCGGTATTTTAAGAATGTCGTCTGTGTAGCAGAAGTGGGTAGCTTCAACATAAGGCTCAATCAAATACGGATGAATATTATTAACGGAAGAAATTATTGAAAAGAGTTGGGCTAAGCACAGAGCCATATTTCAAAACCTTTCCGGACAGCGACGATGTTGCTCAGCTGAATAGCCAGCCGCACCCGTATGGACGCTCTTCCATAACAGCTCCGTAAATGACCATAAAGAAAAGGATTTATTCTGTTTCTCGGCAGAAAAAGGAGAGCCTAAGAATGTATTATGGATTCGAACACTTTTGAAATGTTGATCGCATAAACGTAGACTTTCTTTTTCATTATTCGACGGCGGAATAAAATGGCCAAAAAAAGGTGTATGTGCCTTTCGTACGACCAAGCCTTCGCGGAACACGAACTGGATGTCTCCATGGTTGCATTTTGTGCTGATTTCTTCGAAGACCAATTTGGCAATACCAATCAATCAGCATACTAAGCAATCACCTCATCAATCTAATCAATCAGGTATATAATACTAAGCACTCAAGTATTACTGAGGATCATTTCTTATATCACGTGTTACAGTTTAACTTGTTAATTTTCCCAGTAGCAGAGAGCTTTTCAGAATCCATGTTGGGCCGAATTAACTAAAAAAATAATACCCAAGCACCGACGCTCACAGTCAGCCCAGATCCAAAACCAAAATTTATGACTTGGCATCTTGCAATTCATCATCCTCTTTCAAACCATGTTTCTCAGTCCCTATTTTGACCCTCACTTACCTTGGTAGTATTGTTGGTGGAGATGGTGGGAGCAGTGAAGATGTTAAAAGTAGAATAGCACAGGCTCAGGGTGTTTTTTCACAGTTAAAAAAAAGTTGAAGAATAGGAAGATAAGTCGGCAAACCAAGATTAGAATATTAGAAGCTACAGTGATGACAGTAGTCAAATATGGTTTTGAAGCATGGGCGCTTCGAAAAGCAGATGAAGATTTGCTAGATGTTTTCCAGAGAAATTGCTTAAGGATTGTTCTGGGCACCCAGCTGATTGACCGTATTTCAAACAATAGGCTGTACGAAAAATATGGTTTAATACCGCTCTCTAGGGCTATAACGGAAGAAAGGTTGAGATGGCTAGGGCAGGTTGTGCGGATCAAGGATGACATATTGCTGAAGATTGTTCTTTTCGGCCAACCGTCTAGGGCTAAACGAAAAGCAGGTCGTCCTCGTCTGGGTTGGGAGGACGTCATAAAGAAAGATTTAAAGGAAATGGAACTTCTGGGAGGGTGTAAAAAGAGAGGCTTTGAATAGATTGGGATGGAGGAGGAGCGTGCGTAGCTGTGTTGGCCTCAGGCGATTTGGTGCTGCGGTGAGTTGTTAGTAGTAGTAGTAGTAGCATTTTGACCCTTGCGAAGGCATAAATACAGAAGAATCGACTTTAAGAGAACGCATTAACTCAGCTAAAAGTAAATAAACTCTGCGAGTTTCCTTTTCAGTGAAGTGAACAGCAGTTAGAAAGGGATTTTAATTTTCATCAACAAAAAATTAAGCGTACGCTAGAAGGATGATATTTTTATGCGTTCCATGTAGTGTTGGGCGATAATCAATATCGATATTGATATATCGATGTTTTTGAACAAATATCGATATCGAATATTTAAACGTAAATATCGATATCGAAAACGATATTTGAAAATGTTTGACTATTTTTGGATTTTTCTTCTATCCACAGGTAAACGTCCTGTAGAAAAGATCCATCATAGAAAAATATTTTGTATTTAACGAAGATGTATTTAATCCATCGACTCATGCATGCTGATACACCGCATACACACCTGTATCCATAAGTTGGCATAGCCTGTTCTCAAACTCAAAATATGTTTAGTCAGGAGGACTTTCAAATGTCGCTGAGGACCTCCAACAGGGCTTGGCTGTATAAATTGCCTTCTAGGCTTATAGGCCGTACTCATATAACAGAGATTTAACTTTTTATGCTGATTCGAAATATATAAGATTCGTTCAGTTTAATGTTCCCATCAAAAGATACAAGTCTGAGAAAATTTGCGTGACTTTCGAGAAAGGGGAGAAACACCCAAAAAACTCAAGGAATTTTAATGAAAAGCGCACCCTCAGATTCAGCATATCATGGAACCCAACTGTAAAGATTTCAACCTCCCATCTGCAAAATGTAAGACTTGGTATTTTTGTCAGAAAAAAAAAAATACGGATGCATTTTTATTAATTCCTTTTTTATTTAAGTTTCGCCAGAGTGCTCGTATCAAACCAATGGCACAAGAATATTGGGAAAGGGCTCGTTCAAACTTAAATAAAAGTTCTAGTACCATTCTAAATCGACCCAAAATATTGGAAGGCAACTACCCCCCCTCCCAAGCCCTTTTATCCCTGAGGTCACCCTATCCAAATTTTGAGATAATCATTCTGTTCACCATAGTTGAAAGATCAAATAACTGTGCCTCCGGAGATAACAAGATCCCCCACAACCTGGGAAAAGGGCTTTGAGTTATGAAGTGATTTTTTCGTGAAAGGAAGGAATTTCCCATGGGATAAATTTTCCATAGGGAAGTTTTCAGTGGGAGAAATCCTTCGTGGCGGAATTTTCCGCAGGAGATATTCTCCATGGGGAAATTTTACACGGCAGAAGATTTCTATGATACTCACTTATGTAATCGAAGTTTGTTTTTATTGCTTGATTTTATATTATTCAAAGTTTAAAAAAAATTGTACAAAATACACTTTCATTACAATTTTTGGTACTTATCTGTTAGCCAGTACACACTCGAGAATTTGATCTACAGGTACGGGGTTGAAACAACTGCGATGCTTGAGAGATAGATAGGATATATACGATTAGGGCTGTATATTTTCATATTAGGGGGGGGGGGTAAGTATAGCGGGGCTGCATACAATATGTAAGCTAACCTACTCAAAATACCAACTAAATACTTATTAAAACATAGCTATAATCCAGTTTTCCACTGAGTCGAATCTAATTGTCTCCGTATACAAAAAGCAATAAACTGGTTTTTACCTGATTTCAGAGACCCAAATTCCCGAGTGTGTACTGGCTAACAGATAAGTACCCAATCTTTTTATTTAACTTTGGCAAAGCCAAGAGTTAATCTGAATTAAAACTGGTCAAAGATATCGAAATCGATATATCGATTATCGAATATGGAAGGTAAAAAATATCGATATATTGGAATATTGTTTAATCAAATTATCGCCCAACACTTGTCCCATGATACTTTTGGGAACCAATGAGGTTTTGTTTTATTTTGTGATGGAGGAATATTTATGGTGAATTGGAGGTCTATATGGTCACCAAAAAGGATGCCATCTGAGATGACAATAGTGGTAGATTTAAGATCTGGATAATCAGACAAGACAGAGTCACGGTTGGAAGTCAAGCTAGAGTTATGAACATAGGAGAAAGACAAAGATTTGGGTAGAAATGACACACAAGGCGGAAGAGATAACAGAAACATTAGTATAATTGGCAGTGATGAATCGTAAAAATTCGGTTTGAAGTCATCACGAATGACAGCCCACCTATTGCTTCTTTGAGTTGTATCCACATTCTTTGATAGTAACACGCACGCTTATGTGGACTTTTTGTCAAAAGTCTGGTTACGATAATTAGTCAACGTATAAACACACACCAATACAAGACATTATATCTAAACGGAAATTAAAGTGTTACTTGAATATAGAAAATTTGATTTTTTTTTGTAGCAGGTAAATAAATTCCTATTTTGGATAATTTTATATTATGTTTCAACTAAAAGAAATATCTTTAAAGATTGATACAAAGCAAACTTTGACAGTTTATATTGTTTTTAAATTTAGCAGTTTAGCCCACACTAAACCAAATAATTCTTATAAAAAAGTATAAACTTTGATAGAAAATATGGAGCACAACCAGAGGCATGACTAAGACTTTCAGCACCCAGGGACAATTTTGGTCTTTCACCATCCCCCCATCCCCCCTCAAATCGTAGTATTGACAAAAAACGCAGTTTGGCACCCTTTCAGATGCTGAGCGATCGTATAGCCGCCCCCTTGCCCTCCCCTAGCTACACCACAGAGTACAAATTCAACTTTTATTGGCTTTTTAAATATTAAAAATGTTTGCAGTACCCACAAACCTCATGTGGCTACACTCACTGTTGCCAGGACTGTGGATGCGTATCTCCATTCTTGTTTTTATTTGAATATGCCTTTTTTTTTACAGAAATATAGTCGTAAGGGTCTCCATAATTTTTTTTTCTTGGAGGGGGGAGAGATTTGGATCTTGAATAATAAATACATCTATGCATCCACGATTCTAGGTGCAATATTTCCATATTAAATCAGTTAGACAAGGAACACAAAATGTTGAGAATACATTAAGCTTACCTTAGACCCCAAAACCTCAGGAGACACAGATCCATTTAGCCTAAAATCATTTACTAGAGACACAGGAACTGGCAGATTGGACTGTCCAGTTGGTTTTGTTGTAAGAGCTGGCTGGTTGAACTGTCTTTTTGGTCGATATCCAGGAAATGCAAACAATAGAGCCTTTGTTCCTCTAGGATACTTTTCGGGATTAATTTTTCCCTGAGACACCAAATACTTGACAAATTCTTGACAGGCATCAGCCTCAGCCTCCTTTTTGCTACTACCGTTTCCTAAAATGTCACATACAAGAAGATAAACACTAAATAATTTTGCTAGGATAGAAATAAAGTAATTTTTGTAGATTACAATAGGTTTGTTTCTAAATTTGCAGGTACATTTTCTTGTTCATAGAAACTAGCCAAAAAAGCCTGTTGGCCAGAAAACATAGCAAAAGAAAAACAAATAGCATATACTGCTTTATGAGGATGGGAGAAAGACTAGTAAGCCCCTCCCCCTCCCCCAAATTAAAAATCCCCACCTTTTCCAAAGAAAGAAACACTTTTCATAGAAGTTCATAGTTGATGCCCGTGATGTGAGACAAAACATGGCAGATTTACCGTACTATGTATAACAATTGTCATTTTTTATGAAACCCAGAAGCCTAAACTTTATGATTTAACTTCTTAAAAAAAAAAAAAAAAAAAAAAAAAAAAAAAAAAAAAAAAAAAACCAGCAATTCATACCTTCTTGTGAAATCAAGGGAAAATTGTTACCTATACAATATAAAATTTAAAATCGCCTAGCCCCTTCCTCCCACACACAAAAAAACAATTGTCCCCTCTATTTAGCTACAAAGCCTTTCAGAAAACATACATTAAAAAGCTAGGGTAGGCTATACTATTTTGAAGGAACTGGAACAAATAGTTCGCCCTTTCCCAACCCCAAGTTCAAAGCCTCCCTTAGCGCACATAAAAACAAAGAAGAAACACTGGTTCTGGAATTTCCAACTGGATCCACAAGCTGTAGGATGAAGCATATTTTCCAGACTATGCATAAACATTGTCATCTTTAATGCAATCTATTGATAGCATACAATTTCTATAGTAACATTTAATCCCTTGCCTTTAGCCAAAAAAACATAAAAGCTCTCTTGTGAGCATCCGAAACCCAACTGATTGGTCTGCTTTGTATTTAAAGAGGAAACTACCCACTTTACAGCAGCACATCACAGTTTTCAGACTAGCTATTGGCTGGTTGAATTTCACCAATACTTTGTTTTATATAAAGTAAGATGTCTAGTCAAAATTTATTGGAAAACTTCCATCAGAACTTAACTTTATAAAGCCATTCTGCAATAAAGCAGACGCAGACGAGAGCTTTGAAGGGTCCATAGATACTTTTTATCTTGGCACCAAAAATTCAATTGCCATCTATATATGAATTATTTAAATTTCTAAAGTTTTAATTAACTATTGGCATAAAGAAATATGTATTCAATAAAAGAATAAGAGAACAATTTTTATGCTAAAAATGACCTGCTCCAATCCAAAGAATTCATAAATACGCAAAATCTTGGATATTTTCTGATGAACATGCAGTTTTAAAGAGGCTTTTGTCAACAAACGGTCTGTGTTTCATTGTGGTTGTAGCAGTAGCTGCAACAGAACATACCTTAGCTAATATAAGCAAAAACTAAACAGCATGTTTTCCAAAACATTATGCATATTATTAATCCGAGACATGCATTAGTGGGAAAATAAAAATCCTCTCCGAGTTTGTCAATAAGAAATTTGGTGCCAATGTATTTAACCAGGTAGGAAGGAAGGGGTACATAGGCAGGGATGGGGCTCATGATGAACAAGGAAGCTTCTAACTCTTGCTTAGGTTACCGTAAATTACCTCCAATCGCATCGTCCAGCGAGTAAGGTATTATTGTAGGTGCTGGTTAGTGACGATCACTGTATATGTAATTAGCAGCAAGTTTACCCCATATGATTTCTGGCTCTTCATTCTCGGTGCGAACAAAAAGCTCCTCCCACTTCTTCATGCTTTAGCGGGTTATTGTGTATGCGTCAATCAATGAGAAATGGTTCGAAATTGTATTATTCGTAATTGTGAAAGCAGAAAAAACTTGGTGAGTCGGCCAAGTGGTTTGCAACTGTCCATCTCAAAGGTATGGCTTAATTTATATACAAATTATGACTTATTATATTATTTATATACAGTGGAATTACCTGATTGGCCTACGTAAGATTTCTAAAAAAGGGGGCGGTGGGTTGATGAAATTTTTGAAAATGAAGAATTTTTATTCTTCTAATAACTGGTAGAATAGATGTAATGGTTTCAGGGGCGGATGCAGGATATTTTAGGGGGAGGGGGCACAAAATAGGTTGATCCGATAAACTTATGTTAGGAGCAAGTTTAATTAATGCAAACTTGCGTTAATTAGGTAAATTACACTACTTTAGACTACGTTAGGGGGGCACCCCCTCGCCCCCCCTCTGAATCTAATACTTGATGGTTTATCTTTTTTTTTCACGTAGTGATAGGCCTACTAATTTTCTAAGATTTTAGATCCTACTTGACTTGGAAAATGCTAATTACATGTTTTGGCGGAGAGCCGAGATAAGAGCTAGTTTCGTTTTAAAGAATTGTTTTCGTATAAAATGGGCAGACGTGTCCTGAACTTTAAAGAATAAACACCTCTGTTTGAAAATCTTAGCACTTTGTGAATTTAGATAGCGATAATGATTCCTGATTGAGACCAGTTTAAATATTTGATTATCTCTTTTTTTAACAAAGGGGCAAAATTTTTAAAACTTGTGCTTGACTATCTCCTAAATGAGTTCCTCGGTACTACAGACAATAAAAATCAAACCAATATCAATAAACATATGTGAAAAGTGGAACTGACTATATTTAATTTAGCTGCAAGTCTACATTCATGCCCACCGCGTAATTTCCCTTTCAGAAAAAATTGATAAAAAAAACTTTTAAAACTGAAATATCAATGCAAAGCGCCAAACATCATAATCAAATGTCATCGCGTTATGGCATTGTTCAAATAGAACTTATTTGTAACTTGATTATCGTTGTAAATTCATTCTTTGTCTTTCTTTCCATTCTTAAACAAATGTAATATTTATCTTCTGCATTATTACAGCCCACTATATATATACATTTATATAAATTTATATGCAGTGTTACAGCCATAGCAATTATTCTCCTTTCCTTTTTTATTCTTTAATAATAATTTCTGGTCGTTTTGAGTTTGAGTTATTGCAGGCTTCTATTTCTACTGATCTTAAGTTCAATATGGCCTTTATAAACATCTCCTCTCATTTGATCTGCTAGTAGCGGTCCAATTACCCTGGAACACGTATTTTGGCAGAAACTTTCTCAAAATACCTTTAAAACCAACTCGAGACTTCGAAACCTACATGTAATTCCTATAAACATCTGAACTATAATTTTATATATATATATATATATATATATATATATATATATATATATATATATATATATATAAACGGCGCATACAAACAGCTCCTCTCCTTTGATCTGCCATCAGCAGTCCAATTACCCTGGAACACATATTTTGGCAGAATCTTTCTCAAAATGCCTTTGAAACCAACTTGAGACTTCGAAACCTACTTTTAATTCCTAAAAACATCTAATAATAACATTGCACTACTAATTACCGATTTTCATATATGGATTAGAATAAATTAATTTAAAATTAGTTTCTTCAAAATTTAGTGTTTCCAACGTTGAAGCCAAGTTTCGCGTTCAAGAGAAATCTGACTTGTCTACCCGTGAAAAGATCTAATGTCGCTTATGTTTCAACGTTCTCTGGAGCACTCGCGCCTCGGTCCGGGTTTTTATAATGGGTGAGACAGGGAAAGATCATACTGCCTATTATATATACAGTGTTGAAGATGCTGAGCCAATGCATCGGCTGCATCCCATTCTCGAAGCCATGGCTTGGACGACCAATTTTTGTCCACAGCTCCCTTGAAGGCCTCCACAATAGGGGCTGAGACTGCATCTTCGCTTAGGGAAGAACCTCACGATTCTATTCGTGAAAAAGTTGTTCTGTAGTCTGGTGTTGGCTTGTTTGCAGAACAGCTTCATGGTGTGTCCTCTAGTTCTTGTTGATTGGTCAGGTTCAGGCATATTTTGTTGCAAAGACTGAATGTTCAGCATTTTGTACTCTATGATGACATCCCCACGCTTCCCTCGATAGGAGAGGGCAGGGATCTGTAACTTCACCAGGCAGGATGGGTAGTCCAGGCTTTTACAACCCTATATTTATTTAGTTGCACGACTTTGGATACTCTTTAGTTTTTTCTTGTCGTAGTTACTTAATGGGGTTGCCACACATACACCAAATTTCAGTTTTGGTTGAACAAGTCCTTTATATAGGCTAGCTTTGAAACCAGCTTTGGTGACCTACCGCAGAACGTTGGGAAGGTAATAATAATAGAATTTTAGTTGCTTACTTTACAACAAAAAGTGCAAGGTATAAGACATTCTGGTATATGCCCCTATAAACCAACTAACAAAGACAATAGTGAATCATATAAATTTTACTACAGCTACGGGAACAAGTAGACAAGATCCCAAATTGAAACATGGTGTTTTTACCAGGGAATTTTAATACCAAAAGTGGTACAAAGAGGTTGAGATAGATGATACATATTTCATAAATTTTCAGGACTCAATATTTAAGTTTTTAACAGTCTTCCATAAACCCCAGATCAGCCGTCTCACCAAAGCACGAATATACTCTGCTTCGGTTGCCAGCATTATGCTCTATTCTGCTGAGACTTGGTCGCTGACTCAGACACAGACGCTGAAGGTAGATGCCATCCAGACGAAACACCTCCGAAAAATCGAACGCTCCCGATGGCCCGACAGGGTACGAAATTCAGAAATCCTCAGGTCCTTCAAACTCCCACCCCTGTCCGAGCAGCTTGAGTCTCGCTCGCTGCGTTGGTATGGTCATCTGCTCCGTCTGCCTGCTCAAACACCCGCCCGGCTCATCTTCGATTTCGACCCAGCTGCAAACGGCTGGAGGCGTCCTAGGGGAAGACCACACACCAGATGGGCGGACGTCATCCGTGATCGGCTCGCCTCCAGAAACATCAACCCGGCTGAAGTGACAACCCTCTCCCTGAACCGACCACTCTGGAGAAGACTGACGGCGCTGACGACTGGTTCCCTCTACGCTGGCGACGCTGCCGAGCAAGAGCTTTAAGTAAGTAAGTAAGTAAATATTTAAGCTAATTATAGAAAGAAAAAAAAAAAAAAAAAAAATATAAATAAATAAATAAGAACTACTCACATTATAAACTAACTTCCAGTACTGACGTTATAGCATTATATATAGCGTTATAACGTTATATGTTCTTTTTTTTTTTTTTGTGTTTTAGTTGTCGTGTATTTTATTTTTTTAATTGTCGTGTTATTTATATTTACAAACAAACTAAACATAATTATTAAAAACAGTTTTTTAGAGGAAGTAAAAAACAAAGTTGAAACAAACGCAAAGTATTGCTTCCAAGTTTATATATCATATATCTACAAAACTCATTCAAACAAAGTGAATTGTGGAATGGTATTTTTCTATATTTGTAGAATGCTGAAAAACTCATGCTTTACTGAAAGCACAAAACTAACACAAGGAAGCAAGATGTCATCTTGGGAGCAGAAAAGTGCTTTAATAGCCTACAAAAAATAAAAGACTAATTTAAAAGGCCTCTGATAGTCTTTCTACATAAACTACAATCAAAATACAACTTAAATTTTTTAACGAGCTCAAGAAAGCTTAGTTTTCAGAATTTTTGCAAATACAGAAAAATACCTGAAATCAGTTTATTGGGAGTTACTTTTGTAGACATATGTTAATAAACCATGATCTAAAAAATGCTGTCTCAAGTTTCAAACGCTCAAGTTTTACCTTAATCTTTGGTTTTTAGTCTGTTTCTTGGTTTAGCTTTTAAAAAATAATTCCGATAGTCAATTTTTGGGTTTCCAGATTAGTTTGCTAGAAAAAAAAATGAACATACAACTAGAAAGGCCTCTTAACACTGATTCCAAAAATGCTAAAAGCTACTCTCATTAATACACTCCAGCCCCCTCCTAATAGAACCAAATATAACCCTAGGCTAAAAGATTTTCTGATTTTGTTGGGATGCATGGATTTGTGTGCTTATTTCTAATTAACAGTTGGTTTAAAATGCCAAATAAGGCCAATTTAGAAAATTAAAATCATCGAAGTTTTGTTGACAGTCTAAGTCTATATCTGTTCCTTATAGACGGAGGAGGCTTGGGTGCATTTGTAAGGGTATGGTTTGCTATTTCCCTATGCTAATCTCTATTGATCTCTAATCTGTGTTATGTTTTGCAATAGCTTTAATAATAGCTGTAAGTAATGGCTGTAATAGCTTTAATAATAATAACAATTGAGAGATACCTGCAGCTAGTTTAAGTCTTCAATTTTTGTATTTTTGAACCATTGTTACGCTCCTAGGTAACATTCTAGTGGTTCTACAGAATGAAACATCTTAATAAAATAAGAGTAGTATCATTTGATTCCTAACTTTATCTTCTTTCCAACTATCATACTTGTATTTCTAACGATGCATCCAGTAGTATTTAGCATCAAAGAAAAACAACAGATGATTTTTTGATTGGGTGGAATTTGTCAAGATCTTCCAAAACAAGGCAATACACAGTACTATTGCATAGGTTGCCCTCGGCAATGGTATGGCTGCCTATAGTAAAGAACCATAAGGTTTTGATGTATTATGGTTTGTTTTTACCAGAGGCAATTCATATGGAAGGAGTGGTGGTATAAACTTCAGATGAGGTTCATTCGATTGGAAATCGACAGCTCTAATGCCCTTTTCAAGTCAAAAGTGACTGGAGGGTAACCAGTCCCTTGCCTTTTAAGATGCTCACTTATCTCACCACTGATAGAATTTTGAAAGAGCGATGTTGCTCAAAACAGTCAACAGGTCTAGTAATTATGCCTCTGATGATACAATGCCTCCCCCCCCCCCCAGAGCCCCAAGAGCAAGACTTGTAAATTATGCAATTTGCCCCATTTTACATGCAGGATTTATCATTAGGAAAGGATTATCAAAATATTATCAAAAAGGCGTATCTGCAATATCTCAAGAATGGCTGAAGGTATTACCTTAAATTATCTTAAATTGCAGCTTGGAGCAATCTTAGGATTTCTCCTTGTGAAGCTCCAGAGTTAATGAATTGTGTTGATTTCAAAGTTCTTTAGCGACCAGGTACAGTTGGATGATCAATAGCTTCCCAGTTGATTTGCCAACAGATTCAGCAGTAACTGATTCTTCTGAGAGCTTATTCCAACTGTTGACAATTCTTGAGGAAAAGAACTGAGTGCTTACTCTGGATAAGGTAGACTGCTTAACAAGTTTCAGTTGATGACCTTCTAGTTCTTGAATAAGGGACAACAGTAGAACATAATGCTGGGAGAGTATTAGCCCTGATTAGCTTACAGGCTAGAATGGCATCACCTCTATTTCCTCTGTATACAAGTGTTGGGAGTTTCAGCTTTGCTAGTCTTGCAGGGTATGAAAGCTCCCGCAGGCTGGATATAACTTTGGTGGCACGTCTCTGCACATCTTACAAAACTTTTATGTCTCTTTTAAAATAAAGGGAGACTAAAGACATCCCAACTTCAGCCTTGGGACGCGCAAGTCTAGACCCCGGCGCCGCGCCGGCGGATCGAAAGAACGCCGCTGACGAGAGGCCCGGACGCCACCGAAGTGTCGTAACGCCGGCGGCGCGCCACAAGCGCACCGTCGCCGGCAGAGGCGGCGGCTTTCGTTCGATTTCAAAGTAATTTTGCGACAATTCTTTATAGCGTTAACCGCAAAGTCGGAGCTTTTCCTTCTCGTGTGGTTTAGTATTTCGATTTTCCTGATTAGAAATCAAGCACTATCCCCGAATTTTTGGGTATTTCCCCGAAAAAAAATTGGTTCCCCGAATCCCCGAAAATCACGCAATCACGGTGCCACCCCTGGCGATTAATCACCAGTGACTTTCCCTGCCAAATATTACTTTGTATACCATAATTCTTCATTACTCTCTTGTTCATTAATTTTCGTCTCTTTTGTTACTTTGCATAAAAACCAGACAGATGCAATATGCAATTGCAAATATTACAATATACACTGTTCTTAATATGTTGACAAAAAAAGTATCGTCTTTATGAAATGAGTTTAAATCATTTCGAATGCAGTTTCCCAATCGGTATTTCTTACGTCATTCGTAGTCAAGAATTTTATTTTCAAGTTGAATAGAATTATAAAACGCATTCACTACTATCAGCCTTCAGTTGGATTTTGAAATTGACAGCCGACAGATTGTTTCTACAGCTGAATTGTGAATTTACCGATTTTTTTTTGTTGCTGTTTTCAAGTAAGATTTTTTTAATATTTGATGCTCACTTGTTGAACGCCTGATAGAAATTATAATCTTCTTTATGATGCATTTTTACTCCCCCCCCAAAAAAAAACCTTCTATTGAGACAAAATTTAGCTATAGACTAAGCTATGTACAAGGTTAGGGAATTAAAGATCGACCCGGAAGTTACCCTAAAAATATGATTCATAAATAAATTGTAAATTATTGCTTATAGGGGGGGGGGACAGGGGGCTATCATTTTCAAATGATAATACCTCATTTTTTTTAAAGCAGGGATGTCAAAAAGATAACTATTTTTTGCATTTAAAGTGGAGACAGAAGACAATGATATCCAACTCCCTGGGAAACCATTGAAATATTTTGATAGACCCAGGGCCCCCCATTAGGACTTGTTCATTGTCTTGGGTATTTTGCGATTTCTCATAGGCTACTGGCCTAATTTGGCTTTTATGTGTGCTCCCTTTGAATTATATTATTTGTACCTTATTGAATGCCACAGTAAATTAATGGCTCCGTTTGCCAATACTTTCAGGTATATATTAATAATTTTTAACCTAGTTTGTTGTCATTTTACCTCTATACTCCATCACTCAATTTTTTTTCAATGAACACTAAGCTGTCCCATGTAATTTCGCATTTTTCTTAGAAAATTTTAATGACCCAATTAATTACTAAGTAAACTTATTTCATAATAAAAGTTGACACGGTATCCTATCAAGGTGATATCCAGAGGGGGTAGGGAGGTATTACATTTAAATGGAAATGGCTCGAAATTTCTTTATTGAAAGCAGGGATCCCAAAAAGTTAATTTTTTTTTTAATTTGAAGCAGAGACGGCATCCTATCAAGGTGGTATCCAGAGGGGGGGGGGGGTAGTGAGCTATCATATTTAAATGATAATACATCGATTTTTTTTAAAGCAGGGGTGCCTAATTATTTTTTTTTATTTATTTAAAGCAGAGACGGTATCCTATCAAGATGGTATCCAGAGGGGGGGATAGGGAGTTATTATATTTAAGTGATAGTACCTAGATTATTTTTTTTCGTTGAAAGCAGGGATGCCAAAAAGTTGAAAAGTTGGCAACAATTAACAAGATTTTCGTGATCTTTACTTGATACAGCACGTGCATGGTTTTATCGTCCAAAGGGAAAGGGAGATGTGCGTCCAATCCGTTTTTTTCATATTGATGAAACGCGTTTAATTTGAAAACATTAATTCATAAGTAACAGGTATATTCACACTAAAACGAGTTGGTGTGACGAAAGCGATATCGACATCCCCACCTAACGTTGCGCTCGAGTGACAATGGCGCCCTTGGTGCAGTGCCCAAGTCAAACAGTTCGTGGTAACGAACTGTAAGTAAGGAGCGACCCGGCTCAATGGTAACCGAAACTCTAAAAAACGGATATATTTTAATTTTGATTTCAAAAATATAAGTTTCATCAAGTTTAATCTTACCCATCAAAAGTTAAGCGCCTGAGAAAATTTGGCTGATTTTCAAAAAAAGGGAGAAAGACCCCTAAAAGCTATAGAACCTTAATGAAAATCATACCATCATATTCAGCGTATCAGAGAACCCTACTGTAGAGGTCTCAAGCTCCTATTTACAAAAATGTGGAATTTTCCATTTTTTGCCAGAAGAAAGATCACAGATGCGTGTTTATTTTTTTTTTTTCAGGGGTGATCGTATCGACCCAGTGATCCTGAATATCGTAGGGGGGATCATTAGAACGGAAATTAAAAGTTCTTGTGCCCTTTTTAAGTGACCAAAAAAAAACGGAGGGCAACTAGGCCCCCTCCCAAGCTCATTTTCTCTCAAAGTCACCCAATTAAAATTTTAAGATAGCCATTTTGTTCAGCATAGTGGAAAATTTAATAAATATGTTTTTTAGGATGACTTAATCCCTCACAGTTCCCAGGGGAAGGGCTGCAATTTATGAACTTTGCCCATTGCTTACATATTGTATTGGTTATTGGGAGGTCTGCAGACATTTACAGGAAAAATTTTTTTCTGGAGGGGGGGGGCTGGAGGAGGGGGTTACTCGGGAGAATCTTTCCGTGGAGGATGTTTCTTTGGGGTAAGGGACATTTCTATGAAAGGGGCACCGGATTTCCCAGCATTATTTAAAAAACGATCAGAAATTAAATAAAAAAAACAAGTTTTTTCAACTGAAAGTAAGGAGCAACATTAAAACTTAAAACGAACAGAAATTATTACGTATATGAGGGGGTTCTTCCCCAAGTCAATACCTCGCTCTTTACGCTAGAGTTTTTTTTGTGATTTCAAAAGAGCTATCTATTCTATTTAAACGGCCTTTGTGATTCAGGGGTTTGTGAATTAAATTTTTTTTTAACTTTTAACGTAAAGAGCGTGGTATTGACTAAAGGTAGAACTCTCTCATATACGTAATAAAAAAAACAATAAAAAAAAAAGCGATACGGCTCAATGGTGATCGAAACTTTTAAAAACGGAATTTTGATGTCAATAAATGTATCAAGAGAATGGGCTTATAATGCTGATTCTAAATATATAAATTTTATTAAGTTTAGTATTACTCATCAAAGGCTACGAGCCTGAGAAAATTTACTTGATTTTTTAAAGAGGGGGGAAACCTCCCCTACAAGTGAAAGAATTTTAATGAGAATCACACCGTCAGATTCAGCGTATCAAAAAACCCAATTACATAGGTTTCAAGCTCATATCTGCAAAAATCTGCAACTTTGTATTTTTTGCCAGAAGAAAAATATACGAATATAGAAGTTCGTTACGTAAGTTAATTTGTAAATTACGTCAGAACCAAACTTAGAGACAGCCATTTAGCAAAAGAAAAGTAAAATTTTTATGCAAATTTTGTTTACTTATTCAATGACGGTGAGCCAAAATCAAAGCTGCATTAACTAAAAAACGATCAGAAATTAAATATAAAAACAAACAAGTTTTTTAAACTGAAAGTAAGGAGCGAAATTAAAACTTAAAGCGAACAGAAATTATTCCGTATATGAAAGGGGCTGTCCCCTCTTCAACGCCTCGCTCTTTACACTAAAGTTTGACTCTGTTTCAGAACTTTATTTTTGAAAACAATAAAAAACTTTAGCGTAAAGAGCGAGGCGTTGAGGAGGGGACAGCCCCTTTCATAAACGGAATAATTTCTGTTCGTTTTAAGTTTTAACGTCGTTCCTTACTTTCAGTTAAAAAAACTTTTTTTTTTTAATTTAATTACATTAAAAGGCCAGGTCATAATAAAAGTTTTCAATTTGGGAGGTTCAAGGAGGAGCCTTTGACAGTTTTGTGACATCAGGGTACTATATGTTGCAACGTTCTTACGTATCTACAGTGGTTTTAGAAAATTCGATCACCCCACAAATGATTACCAAAAATATGCAAAATATGACAAATGTAACATTTTGAATATTATAACACTTTTTTCAAAGCTTTGAAGAAAAGCAAAAAAGGCTAAATACCCCTAACTACGCTTGAAAGTTATTTTAAAAAGAAACTCTGGAGATTTCCATGGAAATGACCAGGGCAGAAGCTTTGAGCCTGGGTGGGGATCAAAGAGCAATCTTTGAGTATTTTGATCACAGGTGACTTATTGTTGCGACTTTCTTAAATTTGTTAATTTTTGTGAGCATTTGGAAATCAAAGCTTAAACTCAATGACTGATACTAAGTCTCCTAACATTTTGCTTGGATTAAAAGTGACGGAACTAGGATGAAAATCTCAACATCTTCCTGGAGCTACTTCAGTCTGCTTATTATTTTATTTAATTACATTTAAAACGGATGAGCTTTTCATTTTTTACCTAAGAAAATAACTGGCACTTCATTTTTCTTCATACTGAATAAACCATTAAGTTTTTTTTGTTTCATTATAATCGAAGTGTTCTCATGTGAAGTGTTAATCTTATATTTTTCAATTTGATAATTTTACTCCTTTTAGATGCAGTTTATAATTGACTAATATCAGGCGTTTATGTGTTTATTATTTGAAATTAATCCCCAAAAGAAAAAGTTACTAGTATCCAAAAGAGCAGCCAAAAGCCATAAAAAAGCAGAAGTTCAGACGTGATCCAAATGATATATATTCTGTAAAGGATCCAAAAAAAAACTTTAGAATGTATTTGCTTAAAGTTTTTATTAGAGACCAGTTTTTAACGCAAGAAGTCTCCTTTAGTCTCCAACCGAGCCCAAAAAAAAAAACAATCAATATCAACGTCACCCCATCCAACTGTTTTAAGGGTGCAGGGGCAGATACAGGCAAAGAGCACTATGAAACAACCGAGCTTCTGATTTCAAAGTTACTTTAACAGTTTTTACCCATGCAAATAACACCTTTTGTGATACGGTATTTGAAATTTTGTATGCAGTAATGCTCAATAACAAAAACTACTAATTTTGATAATTATTTATGTTAAGAATACATAGCAAATAGATACTTCAACTACTCGTATTATGCAAGGGTTCCGAAACTCTACATCCATTTCGTTTCTACCAGATTTCTATTTCTCTTGATGAATAACAAAGAAGAACAGTTTCCAGCCAATGACTTGTGAATTTTTGAACTCATGAACAGAATCTGTTGTAAATTTAAGCTGTGATTTGAGAAAGACTGATGAAAACATTAATGTTTGCGGTCAACATTGATCGCGCCGGCGGCGCGGCGTGGCGCGCTGTTTTTGGCCCCGCCGCCGCCGGTCTTCCCTCATCGGCGCGGCGCCGGGGTCTACACAAGTCACTTATAAAGAAGACTGATGACTTTAGGGGAACAAGTGGAAAGAGTATACTTAATCAGCCCCATTGTTGAACTAGCACCAGCAGCAGACTTCTTACCACAAGTGCTGAATTTTAGTTCATTGTCAATAGTGACTCCCATATCTTGTTCATTATTTACAGAGAGTTGGTGGCCTGAGAGAAAATAAGAGCAACAAGGATTCATTTTTCCAAAGTGAATGGCATGGCACTTGGCAACATTGAATTCAAGAAGCCAAGCCTCAGCCCACTGACCAAGCAGGCTAAGATTATTTTGCAGAAGGGCATGATCTTCACAGGACAAGACAGGTTCAGGAAGATTCAGGTCGTCAGCATAGAGTGTTAATTGACTGCTGATAGTGGAAGGAGCATAATTGATGAAGAAATTAAACAGTGTAGGACCCAAAACTCTTCCCCAAGGAACTCCATTCAAAACATGCTTAGAGGAAGAAAGAATAGCCTACAGTTACAAGGGTAATCAAATAACTTGAAATTGCAAATACAGAAAATCAGGGATCCACAGCAGGGATTTTTCTTAAAAAGGATCCTAAAAAGATCCTTCAAAATAAAGCAGTGAGAATACTTGGAAACTTTTTACATCGTCCATTGAAACGTAGAGATGCATCGGAAACTGAAACATTATTTTTTTTTTTCTTGAATTTATTAGATTTGAAACATAAAAGAGAACTTAATATTTCAATATGGCATTTTAAAATACAAGATCCTAGTAGTTATTTTTATGAAAAATCTGTTGATTCTGCCCCCTCCTTTGGCTCTTAGGTGTTCTGGAACATTTCGAATTCCCTTTGTTAATTGTGAAAGATCTAGATTTTCAATTAGATACCAAATACCATTTATTTCAAATAAATACAGGTTGAAAGATGGAATTCAAATTGAGTCATTTCGGCAAATATCAGTTCTAGGGAAGAAAATATTAAAATTATATGACCTGTGATGGTGGAATAGAATTTTTTATTATTACTATTTTTTGCTTATATTCGTTACTCATGTTGGGATAGCCTTCCATGCCCACTTGTCCAGCGTTTGTTTTCTTTATGTTTTGTTCTGTTTTTTTTTTCTTTAACCAGGTTTTTTTTCTTTCTCTCTTTTCGTTATGTCAAGAATTTTTTTTTTTTTGTTATTGTTGTTTTTTTGTGTGTTTTTATTATTAATAATACCCAATTTCACGAGCTCTGCTCTCTGTTGGGGGTATATGTTTTTTGTTATGTTGAATTACTCAAATAAAACAGTTGAACAGTTAAACGTCGTCTAGAAACATTTTCATTTTACTATGTTGAATTACCTGTGGCAAATCATTTATAAATATACAAAACAGAACTGGTCCTAAGCAACTAGCCTACTGTGAGGGATTCCACTCAAAACACTACACTGGTTAGATACTTTCTGTGATCTATGTGTTAGGTAATCTGTAATCCAAGCCAAAGTTCTCAAACAAATCCCTTACTTTTGGCATTTTTTCAACAGTAGAGGTATTGATACCTCTATTTGTATTATTTTGTTATTTAAAATTATTTATATAAGTCCACGTTCATGTTGATCAACAAACCCATGTGTTATTGTGAAATTTGAATTGCTTCCTCAAAATTGTGAACCGAAGACATTTTTCCAAACTTAGCCAATTAAATAAAATTAAATACATTTTTGCAGATAGGAGCTTGAAACCTCTACAGTAGGTTTCTCTGGTATGCTGAATCTGATGGTGTGATTTTCATTAAGGTTCTATAGCTTTTAGGGTGTGTTCCCCCTTTTTTAGAAAATCAGGCAAACTTTCTCAGGCACGTAACTACTTGATGAAACTTATATATTTTGAAATCAGCATTAAAATCTTATTCTTTTGATGTATCTATTGCTTTCACAATTAAGTTTTTTTTAGAGTTTCAGTTACTATTGAGCCGGGTTGCTCCTTACTTACAGTTTGCTACCACAAACTGTTTGAAAACCTTATATGCCCCAGGGCATAACTTACAATCCTTGCCCTAAGGTTTGCAAGGGGGTTGTCATCCTCAATGACATAATTTCCAGACCTTTCAACTACGTTGAACATATTGGCTACCTCAAAATTTTGATTGGTGTATTTGAGGAAATGGTGGGCGCGAGAAGGGGGTTATTTGCCTTCCAATCACTTTCGACTATTAAAAAGGGCACTAGCCATTTCAATTTCAGTCAAACGATTCTTTTTTGAAGTTTCTACAACAACGTTTTCTATAAAAAAAAAAAAAAATTATATGCCCCCAGGACATAACCTACAACCCTTGCCCCAAGGGCTGTGGGTGGAGGGTCATCCTCAAAAACATAATTTCTAGACTTTTTAACTACGTCGAACAAAATGGCTATCTCAAAATTTGATTGGATGTGTTTGGGAAAATGGTGGGTGTGAGAGGGGGATTAGTTGCCCTCAAATCCCTTTCAAATATTAAAAAGGGCACTAGCCCTTGAATATCCAATCGAATGAGCCCTTTCTCAATTTCTACAATAAAGCTTTCAATAAAAACCTTATATGCCCCCAGGCCATAACTTACAACCCTTATCCTGAGGGATGTGGGGGGAGTGTCATCCGCAAAGATATAATTTCCAGACCTTTCAACTACTTTGAACAAAATAGCTATCTCAAAATTTTGATTTAATGTGTTTGGATAAATGGTGGGCGTGGAAGGGGTGTTTGATGCCTTCCAATCACTTTCAACTATTAAAATGGGCACTAGCCATTTCAATTTCCAATCAAATGAGCTCATTTTTGAAGTTTCTACAACAACACTTTCTATAAAAAGCTTATATGCCCCCAGGGCATTACTTGCAACCCTTGCCCAAAGAGCTGTGGGGGGTTGTCATCCTCAGACCTAATTTCCAGAACTTTCAACTACATTGAACAAAATGGCTATCTCAAAATTTGGATTGGATGTGTTTGGGGAAAAGGTGGGTGTGAGAGCGAAGTTAGTTGGCATCCAATCACTTTTGACTATTAAAAAGGGCACTAGCCCTTTCAATTTCCAATCAAATGAGCCCTTTTTGAAGTTTCTACGACAACGCATTCTATAAAAACCTTATATGCCCCCAGGGCATAACTTAAAACCCTTGCCCTGAGGGCTATGGGGGAGTGTCCTCCTCAAAAATATAATTTCTATCTGGAAATCAACTATGCTGAACAAAAGAGCAATCTCAAAATTTAAATTGGATGTGTTTGGGGAAATGGTGGGTGTGGAAGGGGTGTTAGTTGCCTTCCAATCACTTTCGACTATTAAAAAGGACACTAGCTACTCCAATTTCCAATCGCATGAGCCCTTTTCGAAGCTTTTTACAACAACTCCTTTGATACCAAGTGCCCTGGTCTAAAAAAAAAAAAAAATAATAATAATACATTGTGCCAACATCGTTCTTTACTTAGGCAGCACGATTGCGCTAACTATGATAACAAACCTTGTATATAAACAATGGGTAACCTATATAACTTGAAGAAAGAAAAGATTAAACCATTGGATGTAAAATATTTACTTCAAGTTTACAATCTTGTTGTGAGTATTGGTAGTTTACAATCTACAATCTTGTAGTTTAGTATCTTGTTGTGGTAAAATATTTACTTCAAGTTTACAATCTTGTTGTGAGTATTGGTGATTCATAAGAACTTATTAAGTCTTTTTCCTTTTTAATAGTTTTAGAAGTGTATTCTAAAAACTGAAGTGAATTGGAGAAATTTTTAATTTGTCAGGTTGCTGTTCAGCATATGGCCTACTAAGTTAGGTTAGCCTATAACATAATAGACACAATCTGGCAACTGAAACTTAGCAGGTGTTGCTCAAGGCTTGGACCTTTTTCTAAATGAAGAAGCAGACATTTTTGGTAAAATCAATCAGTGACTTAATAATCATAGCCTACAAGAATAACTTCAAAATTTAAACCCAATCTTAGTGGAGCTTAGAGCTAGGTGAACAGCTGGTGAATTTGAATTAAAAAAAACCTGAACTAATAGCCTAAGTAAAGAGTTCTTTGATGGTGAAAGTTATTGGTGAGAATATTTAAGGTATTTTTGAGAATTTTGGTGGTAATTGGACGTTAAATTGTACATTTTAGTTGAGTTTTAAAAAGACTATTAAAGTGGTGTGGAGATAAATCAGAATCTAGAGGAATAGAGCCAGGGGCTCCACCTCCCTTGCTGAATGATGCATACATGATGCAAGCTGCACAGGGTATCCATATGGTCAATCAATATGGACAAGTTTTTGTACCAATTCAGGCACCAAGCAGCCCCCCAGTAAACTTACATCATCCAAATCTGTGTATACCTAGTTCATCACCTTATGTGCCAATGATTGCTACTCAAAACCGATATACCCCTTTATATGACCCAGAATTTCCATCTTTACCTTGTGATTAGGATGTGGATTTAGAGAACTGCATAAGCCCTTATGAAGCAGAAGGTATTGCCAGTAGCTCAAAAAAGACAGCAGTGAAAAGAAAAGCATCTGAACCAGTCAGTGCACAACCGAAGTTTGAGAAAGCTGACCAGATGAACCAAAGAATCGAGTCAATGACATACTCATGTGCTGATGTCAGCAAGAAGATGCCCCAAAAGGAGAAGTTCATAGTAAATTGGGAGTTCGAAGTCCCAGAAGAAGATCTCTACAGATTTGGAATGGTAGCGGAGCTTAATAAAGTAGATACATCCAAGAAACTTCCAGAAGACTTCAGCCTTGCAAAATGCCTGAAAGAAATACTGAAAGGTGATCGATTTGAATCTGAAACTTTCAACCAAAGAAAGAAGATGCTCATATTTGTCAAAACAGAAGAAGCATATGAAAAAATGAAGAGTATAAAGGTGATTGGAAGATTAAATGTGGACATTCAGAAAAGAGGCAGTACTGTGAGAGGAATAATCAAAGGTATCCCCTTGGAACTGTAAGAACACAAGGTAATTGAAAGTATTGACAGTCAAATTTCAGTCATAAGTGCAAAAAGACAAAAGCGGTTCAATCGTGAAACAAGGAAGCTAGAGGACAGCCTGGCAATTTTATTAACTTTTAAAAGTAATTTCCTGCCCCCTGCAGTTTGGATGTGTGGAAGGAAAAGAATTGTGCAAGAATATAATAGACCAATTATACAGTGCCACAGATGTCAAAGATATGGACATGTCAAGAAGAATTGCATGGCCAAAGAAGATCTATGTCTAAGATGTGCTGGTAAACATCAGTCAGCTGTTTGCCCATTAAAAAACTTAGAACAACAGAAGAAAGCAGATTATTTCAGGTGTGTAAATTGCAAAGGAAACCATCCTTCTACCTCACCATTATGTTGTGTTAAAAGAAGGAATTTGGAAGTGTTAAAAGTGGCAGAGAAACACCAGAGGAGCTGCGGGAGAACAAAAACTGTATACAGATCATATGCTGAAGTTGTCAATAAGAATGTTTACAAAGAACATTCAGTGAGAGCGCACAATGTGCCCCAACTTGAAGTTAAACAAGCTATAAACAATGCTGCAAACAAAATTGTTATTGGACTTTTGATATCACCAGAATTATTGGATATGGCAAACTTACCGTTAAAAGAGAGGCTAGATAAATTATGTAAGTTTATCGAAAACCTAGGAATTGCAGAGCTGGATTGTAGTTTGGTAATTCAACAGCGTAAAAACAAATGACTTTGAGACAAAGGCTGAAAATTATTTCATGGAATGCTTGATCTATGGTTAAAGTGAACAAAGATCTTCTGCTGGACTATTGTACCAGTGTTGATTCCGATATTTTCTGTATTGAAGAAACTTTCTTAAATCCATATATGAATCCTATGTTTTAGAATTACAAGTGTAATGTTTGTATATTGATCACTACCCAATAATCACAGAGCTGTATTCCCACAATGCTACAAGAATTCAAAACGAAACAGATAGGAAGCTGAATCTGAAGAAAGCAAATTCGGATTTATTTAAAGAAAAATTGAAAGACATAGACATTAGAAGTAAAGTGAATTGTCAGGAAGACTTTGAAGCTAAAATTGAGACATTCCAAAATGAACTGAGAGAAGTTGCAGAGCAGGTCATGCCTAAGACAGGAGGAAGACAAAAAGGACGTAAATTTAGTCTATGGTGGAATGAAGACTGTACTGTGGCAAAAAGAGAGTTAGTCAAAGCAAGAAAAATTCATAATCAATTCACAAATTTTGAAAACTACATGTTGTGTCAAAGAAGATATGCCATATTTAGAAAGAAAATCATTGAAGCAAAAAAAACATCTTTTGAAGAATTTTTAGAAAATTTTTTAGAAAGCCTGCAAAACGAGTTTATCGTGTGGTGAAAAATTTAATTAATGGGAAGAAAGAAAACATTGAGAACAGTCCTTTGATTGTAGATGGCGTGATAGTTACTGAAGATCAAGAGAAGGCAGAAAGAGCAGCAGAATACGTGGAGTCTGTGATAGGCAATCAAGATGAATTAAGTAACCAGGAAGCAAGAATAATTGCCAAAGTAAAGAGACTAAGTGAGAAAGGTAATGAAGAAGGATACAACAAATAATTTATATTTTGTGAATTGAAAAGAGTGCTTGGAAAACTGCCACAAACAGCACCAGGAAACGATGGAATTTATCCTCAATATGTCAAACAGTTGGATGAGAGATGGATAAGTGTATTATTAGACATCATGAATATTATTTGGGACAAAGGATGTTTCCCGAAAATATGGAAAGATGGAATAGTCACTATGATCCCAAAACAAGGAAAAGATTCAACCACATTGGAAAACTACAGAATGATAACTCTTCTTCCAGTATTAGGTAAAGTCTATGAGAAATAAGTGAAATTCAGACTAAATTGGGCGTTAGAGAAAGCACAGATATTAAAGGATATTCAGTGCGGCTTTCGAAAACAAAGATCTACCACAGAAGTTTTGACAATGTTTATAAATGACGCAGTATTTGCTTTGGAAAATTAGAAGTTTTTAATAGCAGTATTCCTTGATGTGAAAATGGCATTTGACAACATGGTTCACAGCCATGTATTGGAAGGGGTGCTAGAAGCAAAGATTAAGGGACGTTTACTTGGTTTTTCACATGATTTTCTAATGATAAGAGAAGTATATGTGAAGATAGCAAAAGCGACATCAACAAGGAGAATATTGAGGCATAGAGGGGTTCCTCAAGGCTCGACCTTGGGGCCTGATTATTATAATATTAGTGAGTTTGACATCCCGTTGGACAATGGCGGTAAAAGAGCTGGTATATTTGCTGATAATAATGGTCTATGGGCTATCACCAATAGCATAGAAGAAGGACAAAAGACTATTCAAGAAACACTTAACTTGTTGGAAATATGGGCAGGAGAAAACTGTGTTAAATTTTCCACTCAGAAAACCAAAGCAATGCTGATAACCAGGAAAAGGAATTTTTCACTATCTAAGTTAATGCTGAACCACGTGCAAAAAGAATTTGTAAATGAATTAAAGTGGCTTGGTGTTACTTTTGATAAAAACCTGGATTTTGATAGACACTGGATTTTTCCATCATCTGAGGAACTGCTGTTTGGCCTCATACCATGCAGGGGCGTAAATTGCTATGGACCTGATTTTGCCCCCCTCCAGATTTTTTTAGATTATACCCTTATTTATCCTTCATCTGAATAAAAAATACAAAATCTTATACAAAATGACAAATAGGCCTATGTTTTGGACGAAACTAAGAATCTGCATATGAAAATAAAATCCACTAAATCAAATAAACTTCTTAAATTTCTTGAATTCCACTCCCGTTTTCCTAGAGCCTATCCCTTCCGAAATGCTGCTGAAACAATTTTGTTACATTAAATTTGTAATACCAAATACTATTTGTATTTAATACTATCTATTAAAATTTGTTATACCGATTTTGTTATGCCAAATACTACATACTTGAAACGATTTTGTTAGTTTTATTACTTCTACTTTTTGCATAGTCTTTTATACTTTTATAAATGAAATGAAGTTGAAGAAAAACAAAGAAACAAGAATATACGTGTCAAATACACCAGATTCCGCTCACAAGTATTCCCCAAGTATTTAGACAGGTGTTGAATTGGGTTCCGACTTGCATCAAAAACAGGTAACTTTTTTGTTGTGTCAAATTTGTAGGTGAAAATGCTCTAATTTCGGAAAATTGGAGTTTTGTACCCTTTCCAGACAAAACTTCAAACTTCGCATCAAACAGTTAGATTCAAAGATGTTTTTCTTACATACTGAAACCCTTTCCAAACCGAAAGTCTTTAAATTAAGACTTCTAGAGTAGAAAAACTGGTTTTTACAAAAACTGTCAAATCATTGGTTCAACACCCAATATTGGTGTTAAATGCGGCTCCAACTTGCGTCAAAAACAGGTAACTTTTTTGTTGTGTAGAACTTTTTGCTGAAAATGCTCTAATTTTGGAAAATTGGAGTTTAGTACTCTTTCCAGGAAAAACTTTAAACTTCTCATCAATCAGTTAAATTTAAAGATGTTTTCCCTACATACTAAAACTCTTTCCAAACCAAAAGTCTTTAAATTAAGACTTCTAGAGTAGAAAAACTGGTTTTTTATCAAAACTGTTGAATCATAAGTACCTTTACCCTAGTTGGGAAGAATGAAAAATTCACAAGTTTAATTAAATTTTGACAAGTCTTATCTTAAATCTGCCTGTAATTTTTCAGCATAGAGTATTTTCTTACAAAATCTGCTGACAAATTTCTCTAAACCATGCAAACTACCAAGTAACATTGTCACCAGGCTACCCTGCTTTTTGCTCACCTGGGAGGCGGACTACTTGCCCAATAACTACTTTAGCCTGCTGATATTATTTTGCTTGACTTTTCTAAAACTTTTGACGAATTTTGTCACAAGTGACTTGCAATTAAATTATATACAGTCAAGTTTGAAGAGGAATCCCTGCTCTGGATCCTTGATTTTCTATATCTGCAATCTCAAGTTATTTGATTAATCTTGTAACCATAGGCTATTCTTTCTTCCTCTATTTTATGCTCACAAACTTGAAGCTCCTGAGATGAAATTTTTTAGTAGCACATTTTGAATAACCAAAAACCATAAATTCAGTCTTCTTCAAATTTGGTACTAAATAATTAGAAACAAACCATTGATTAACTGAACTAACAGTCTTAAACTAATTTTGTGTCAATGTAGATGAATCCTTTGCTTTAACAAAAACAGCTGTGTCATCTGCAAATAAAATTCCAAAACCAATATTTCCCTGCAAACATCGTGGAAGATCAGTGATATACATCAAAAATAAAAGTGGACCTAATACTGAGCCTTGTGAGACACCAATATTTTCAAGATCATTTAAACTAGACAAATGTCCATCAGCATCTACCACAATTTTACATCCATAAAGGTATGATCTTATTATTTCTAGTTCTTTCCCTCTCATACCAGAATTTTCTATTTTATCAAAAAGAATTTCATGGAAAATGCTTTTTTAACATCATAAAAAACAGTAGATACATGATAATTATTATCTAAGCAGTCATTTATTTCTAATACAAGAGCTACAACTGCTTGTTCTGTCAAATGGGCTGCCCTAAATCCAAACTGATATTTGGTAAAAAAAAAAAAATGTTTTATCTATATAATTAGTAATCCTTCCTTTTCAAATTTATTCCAATACTTTAGACAATGGCGACAAAATTGCAATAGGATGATAATTATTTATATCAGATTTATCTCCTGTTTATGTAATGGTATTACATGTGCAATTTTCCATCTCTTAGAAAATGTACCTGAGCAAATACATAAATTTAATATACAAATTGATGGTTCAAAAATTACACCTGCAATATTTTTTAGCAAATTAGTTGAAAGTTCATCATATCCCAATGAATTACCATTTATTTTAATTCTTAATGACCTTTTGAAATTCTGCAAAAGTAACTGGGGCCAGAAACATGCTCATATCTTCAGTGGGTGGAAAATATTGTTTATGGGACCTTGGGGAAGAAAGGCCAGTTTCACCTGAAACAACAGATGATCAAATACTAGCAAAATATTCACTAAACTTCCTAGCAACAGCTTGTGGTCCTCTAAATTCTTTACCATTAATATCAAATAACACTTCAGGGTGTAACAACTTTTATTTCTTCCAATTTTATCTTTAATCAAACTATAATCAATCAAACTTTTTCTAAGGAAATCTGAATTTCAAAAAGATTTTTCATAATGGAGTCTTTCACTTGCTCTAAGGATCCTTACCAGCATATTCTAATAATTTTTAAAACACATTATATTTATTTCCATGGGATATTTTATTCTAATTTTATATAGGCCTATGATTATATGATTATATATGATATATGATTTTTCTCATTAATAAATCTCAAAAGTGATTCATTTATCCAAGTTTTTTGGGGTGTAAGTTGCTTTCCTCACAGACTCTTTTATGGGCAAAAAACATCAAGCTTTTCATTTATAATATAATAAAATTTATCTAATAATTGGTTTTGATCCTTTTTGACTCCAATCAACATCACCAAGCCCTTCTTCTAACCTTAACACGTTTTTATGAGAAAAATCTCTATGCTTGGTTTGATTTTTCTTATTATGTGGAAAATTTTTAAGAAAATCAGACATAATTATACACTGGTCCAATGAATCATCAGGAATAATAAATGTATTAACAGCACTTATAAGGCGAAAAAATATTATCAATGAGTGGAAACAATGTCTCAGCTATTCTAGAGGGCACAGAATATATGGGGTTTAGTCCATAAGATAGTGGGCCCTCAAAAAAACTGCAAAATATTTCTGTCTATTCTATTATGATCTCCAGATAAGAGTTTCATTAAATCAATATTAAAATCACCCATAACTAAACAAGGAGTATTGAGACTAGCTAATTTATCCAACATACATTCAAGATGATTTTTAAATTCTATCTGGCTGGATGACAGAGTACAGTAAATAACTGCAATTAAAAACTTCCAATTATTTGAAAAAGAGCATTCAACCACACAAGATTCAAAAATCACTTCAACATTCAGTGGCAAAAAATCAAGCCTTATATGTGCTGGTATGCAATTTTTAATCAAAACACCTAGACCCCCTTGTTTTTATCTTTTCTGACCAATGTAAAAAAAATTGGCAATCTTTTACATGTATATTTTCAATTGAAAAATCATCTAAAAACGTTTCACATAGGCCTAATATATCTGTATCTGAATCCAACAAAAAAGTTTCAATCACATCCTGTGCAGTCCTCCAACCCCAGCAATTCCAAAATGACATCCTACTTGTATACCAGCTCATTCATAAATATAAATTGATTTTTGGGATATCCAAATTACTAAAAGTATCTTCATCATCATCAGTTACAATTGTTTGAAAGATTGACTGAAATGAAATAGAATTCTGCTCAAATTCTTTTAACCTTGAAGATGGAATTTCCCAATTATAATAGAATATCTTCCCTTTACAAGGGCATATCTTCCCTAGATGATGTGGCTTTTCTACAGGATGATTTAAATGCATTGGTTAATTGGTGTAATTTAAATTCAATTAGTATTAATCAAGGAAAATGTCATGTGGTGAATTATCTAATGATTGCTGTAGCATTCCAGTATTCTATTGGTGAAGTTCTAATATATTCTGTTGATTCCATTAGGGACCTTGGTATTGTTTTTAATAATCAATTGAGGTTTGATAAATAAGCATTAGCTGTATCATGTAAAGCTGATTATGGTTTTCTTTGTATCAAAAGAAGGTTTAACCTGCAAAGCTTTACTAGGCTGCGTAAGACAATGACATGATCAATTTTGAATACTGCACATCTGTGTGGTATCCAACAAGAAAACCTGATTCAGTTTAGTGAAGAAGTACAAAAACTAGCATCAAAATTTGTTCCTTATTTGAAATGCTTGTCTTAGGAGCATAGACCAAGATGTTTGAGCCTACCATCTTTGCAATTCAAAAGGGATAGATTGGACTTAGTAAATGCATTTTGAATTATTAAAGGTGCTGATAATTTGTCTTTTAGTGATTTTTATCAGTTTAGCCATCATTTACCCATATGGAAAAAATTCATTCAAATTGTATCAGAAAAGGGTTTTAAGAAATATTGGACAGGGTTCTTTTCTAAATCAGTCCACTAGATCATGGAACATGTTACCTGATCATGCTGTTTCAAAAAATAATGTAATAGCTTTGGTTAGAACCTCTTTTATGAAGGGCAGTATATAGAACCATAGTATTTATGGGATTTGTTTAACTCAGTGCCCCAATAAGAGTTTAATGAATTTGTCTTTTTGTGTATTCTGGTGTATTTTTTTTTTTTAATATGTTCAGCCTAAAGAGTTTATTAGTTAATTGTGGTACCAATCAATACCCCGGGGCATGAGTGCCCATATGGGGGGGGGCTCCAGCCCCCCCCCCCTAGCTGAATGATGCTACCTTATATTTTTGTTTTGAGATTTCTATTATACAACATTAGAAGTTTCAATTAGACCAGGTAAGTGCCCCCCCCTTGCCTGAAATTCAGCTTATGGGCATCCTTGCCCAGGGGTTCAGTCCTTGTATATTGTCTTTTGTGTATTGGTGCTTGTGTTTTGTTTGCTTTTAATTTGTAACAAGACAAGCCTATGGCTTACTGCATTTTGTTTAAAATAAATAAATAATTAATATAATAATAAACAAAAAATATAGATAAATAATAATAATTTGAAATAGCTAATAGTCTAATTAAAGTTATATATAAATAAATAGAAAACACCACTGCTATTATTTAATCTATGCTATGAGAGAATGTTATGGATGACAGTTTGTTTTAAACAAAATTGTCCTGAATCCTTAAACCTGACTGCTATTTTTACATGAATTTTTATAGTCCTATCCAATTTCATGCAACATCACAAAGAATGAAGGAAAGATGTTAAATAAAACAGTTTTGCCCCCAACCCAAGGCTGTATCCAGGGGGGTTTACCCGGTTTGAGACCCCCCCACCAAAAAAAAAAAAAAATTTGACTGAGTCAAAAATTAGTAAAACCTAGGTAAAAATCAGTAAAATTAGTCAAAAACTTAGTCAAAAATTAGTAAACCCACCCTGAAAGTCAAAAATTAGTAACCCCCCCCCCAAAAAAAAAAATCCTAGATCCGCCCTTGCCCCAACCCCCTAAATGTTCAAATATATAGCCCAAATTAAAGGCTATATTTCCAATGCCTTCTGCCACCCATCACTTGTGTTTCTAGTTCTTGTTTTGTCACAGTTGATACAGTTTATAGGTAAACAGGTTAATACAAGAAAGATGCATTGGGAGAAGATTTGAAATATATAATTTTGGCTATGGACTATATTGGTGTATTAGGGGAGTTGAGGCTAAAATATAGCAGGAATGCATGACAAATGTATTAGCTAGAATTATGCTGCACAATATGAAGTAAGAAATGGTTTTTTAACATTTTTCCTTCTCTAGGCATATAACCTAGCAAAATTAGTACTGTAACTTACATTTGAAAAAAGTGGATAACAAATTAATGATAGTGACCTGTGCTAGCCTATGTCTTAACTAGAACTTCTCTAGGTCCTATACATTATCAAGCAAGAGTTGTTTTATCTTTACCATATTTTCTTCTGAGGGGGGCAACCTCTAGATTAATACCATAAATATGATGAAGGGCTATTGTATTTAGTAGACTATCTAGTAGCTTAGATGCAGTTAAAATGGAAGATGAAATTGACAATAGGCTAGAACCATAAGATGCCAAACTCTGATAATCAATAGGCCAATGCTTAATGAACAGCTACCTCCTGTGTTGTAGAAGCGGGTGGATATTTCTGTAACTAGAGAAGAAAAAGCTGGCTTGGTCATTGTAAATTCAATAAAGGCTAAGCTAGGCCTATAGCCTAGCTAGGATAGCCTATATTTTACAAACCTGTGGCAACATATGGAAAATCAGATACCCTGAGTTCACAAAGAACCCTTTTGGGTTCGGTGGGTTTAAATTGTATTTCTGGTTTTTCCCATTTCTGCTTCTGACACTGCTTCATGAGAAATACCTTAACTTCTCCCATCTTTAAGAATATTGTGTTTTCCTCTATTTCTTCTTAAGCCTTACGTTCTTTTTTTGCCAGCGTTCTATTTTCATGTTTCAACGCAAAATTAAAATTTCAGATCATCTTCCTATTTATTTTTTTAGATTAAAAAAAAAATGAGAAGATGATCCGACAACTGGTCATCAAACACAATCTTTAGTGCATCAATTGGTGAATCCGACGATACTGCAACGCGGTTCAAGTTGAAAGTTCGCAAGGACGTATGAACATATGTAAAATCAGACATTTTATCCAAAACACTCAAGAAGTCGCTCAATTTAACCTTTATTAGTGTTATATTGGCAACTGGCTCAGACTTGAAATGCTAGGTTGTGTTATACCACTTTCTAAAGTAAAGAGCCGTAAGTAGACCCCACCACTGCGCCGGTTTTCTTTCTGAAGGTGAATAGCTGATTTTGGGGAAAACAATGGCGTGCCACGGTGGTTTTGTTACACTCGGTTTTGAACCCTTAACTATGAAAAAAAAATGACCAATGGAAGCCACATTCCATGTAAAAGTAAGGGGATTCTGCTTTCTATTTCCATTCTAGCAGGCAGGGGTGTCAGAAATTATGGGGACAAGCGCCCTAAACTTTTGTAGATTCGGTAAAATCTGGACCAAAAGTCAAACATTATACCGAATCAACGAAAAAACGGAGTAGTTAAAGCGGAATCTCAGATAACCCAAAATTTCAGTCCGATTTTGATGTCAACTGTAAAATCCGGTAAAAGATATCCAAAGTTCAGGTGTGAGAATTATCAATTCTGTCAAGGAAGTCAAGTAGTGATATTTCTAGCTATTAATTATGGTTAATAAGTTTTTTCTAGTGGGGGTGGGTGTTGGGCTTACCTGATTAATGAACTATTTTAAAAACCATCGCATAAAAACCTTCGTTACCCCCAGGGCATAACATACAGTACTTGCCCTGGGGCTCGGGGCACTGTGTTAACCCTGGAGTATTTGTTATCTTATCTTTGAAATTATTCTAACAAATCTCAAAAATGCGATCGGATGGATTTGGGGTGAAGAGGGAGGGGAGGTGCTAGTTATTATTCGGTTCCTTTTGACTGTTAAAAAGGGAACTAGAACTTTCAATTTTCAATCAAATGAGCCACTTCCGAAGTTTATATGACCACCCCTCGCCAAGGCCGTACCCAGGATTTTTTTGGAGGAGGTTTAACTGAAAGATTTTTTCGGGGAGGAGGGGGGGGTTACACAAAAAACCTCAAAAAACGCATACAAAATTTGATTATATCCATTTTTGTTCTGTTTTTACGAGTCAAACAAACATTTCGAGAGGGGTTCAAACCCTCCTCCCCCCTCTGGGTACGGCCTTGCCCCTCACATAAAAACCTTGTATGCCCCCGTGGCAAAACTTAAAACACTTGGCCCGGGCTCTGGGGAGTTGCGGCTACCCCGGAGTTTTTGTTATCTGACGTTTCAACTATTTTTAACAAAACAGCTATCTCAAAATTTTTATCGGACGGGTTTGAGGAAAAAGGGCATGAGGGGGCTATATGCACTCCGATCTCTTTTGACTCTTAAAAAGTAAACTAGAACTTCCAATTTTCAATAAAATAACAACAGCCCCCTCTGAAGTTTATACCAGCACTCTTTTCATAAGGACTGTATATGCCCCAAGGACATAACTTACAATGCCTGCATGCCCCCAGGCAATATGGCGGTTTTGTCGACACCGGGGTTTTGTTATATGATCTTTGAACAATTTTTAGCAAAATGACTATCCTAAAATTTTTATCGGATGCATTTTGTCAGAAAAAAGGGCGTGGGGGGCTAGTTGCGGTCCGATCACTTTTGAATCTTAAAAAGGGCACTTGAACTTCCCATTTCGAACCGAATGAGCCCGCTCCGAAAATTATATGACCACTCCTTCTATACGAAATGCCTCTGGGAAGAATATAATAATAATAAAACATTGGAGCCAGATGGCCTTTACTATAGGCATCGCTACGGCGTTGCCTCTGATTCCATTGATTCAACCCTTTGTTTTGGATCGTTTACGTTTTTTTTAGTTACACCGGGATAGGTATTTTCCCACTGATCACACGTCTTGACTGAAAGAAAGGAGCCTTCTCCCTGAATAGCTAATACAATAGTGCTTAATATGGCTTTTAACTATGTTTTGCAACGAAATTATACAAGGGGGTCGGGTGGCTTGGGTTAATTGCCCTCCATCACTTTTGACTCTTAAAAGCGAAGTAGAGCTTTACATTTCCAATCAAATTATCCTCCTCTAAAGTTTACACGCTGCATTACTTCATTTTAAATTTCAGTACGTTTTATCTTTCAATTATATTTTGGCATTAATTTTTCGTCTTGTTTAGCTTCTAACCAAACTAATAAAAACCAAATTAAGCAATGTTAGGACGCCTTTATGAGAGAAATAATACGAAACCAAACGTTTTTATTTGGCCCAAACATACTTAACCTGTTTATTTTTTACTGTAAGATAACTAGTTTCCTGATTTAAGTTGCTTTAAATTTACATTTTCAATAATAAAATGTCGTTTGAGATTTGAATTCACATTTTTTCTCAAAAGTGAAACCTAACAACTAGCAATATTAATAAAATCGAATATATTTTAAGCAATGCTACGACGGCTTTAAGAGAGAAATGATACAAGCCAACACTTTTTAGCTGGTCCAAAAGTGCTTAACTGGTTTATTTTCAACCGTGAGATATCTATTTTAACAGGTCCAAATGTGCTTAACTGGTTGATTTTAAGTTTGAGATAACTAGTTTCCTGATTTAAGTTACTTGGTATGCACTTTTTAACTACAGGATGACGTTTGAAATATGAAGGTACGTTTAAAAAAAATTGAAACCTAAGCTACTAACGAAATTAATAAAATCGAATATTGAAATATGTTCAATTATATTGTTATAAGCAATGTTTTGACCCCCCCCCTCCCCTCTTTGAGAGAAACGATACAAACCTAAATGTTTTTAACTGGTCTAGATGTTCTTAGCTGTTTTATTTTTAACTGCGAGATAACTGTTTCAACTGTTCCAAATGTGTTTAACTTGGTTTATTTTGAAGTGTGAGATACTAATTTCCTGGATTAAATTACTTGAAATATAGTTTTTAACTCTAGAATGCCGTTTCAGATATGAAGGTACATTTTTTTCTCAAAACTGAAACCTAAACTTCTAACGAAATTAATGAAATCGAATATATTCTAGGCGATGTTACGACAGCCCTATGAGAGAAACAATACAAGGCCAAACATTTTTAACTGGTCCAAATGTGTTTAGCTTGTTTATTTTCTGCTGTGAGATAACTAGTTTCCTCATTTAGGTTACTTGAAATATACTTTTTAATAGTTGCACAACAACAAAAAACGTTATTGAGCAAATAAGAATAATTAGTTTTGTGCTTTTAAAATAGATAAAAAATTTCAGGAGTGCTATACAACTGTTGGAAAAATTGAATGCAAAACCTTACCCAACAAACTGAAAGCAAAGTTACTTGATGTGCACTTTTTAACTACAGGATTTCGTTTAAGATATGAAGGTACATTTTTAAAAAAACCTTTTTCTGCTTTGAGGTTGTCTTGATCTATAAGAATTCCTCTAATTTTGCAAGTTTTGTTTTCGAGCTTGTTTTCTTGAGTTTCCCACCTGATTAATACTGTTCTGTGAATTCTTAGCAAACAATTTTGTTAGCTAACGATTTTGTTTTCAGCCGTTCTACCAGAATTTGCTTGTTCAAAATTGGCCGGCAGAAAACACGGCTAATGTAAGCTTTCATACTGTGGGGTAAATTTCACAAACTGTGTTACCAGGTTGGGTTATTTTCCGCCAATTGTGCTATTAAATTTTCGGTTCACGGGACAAGTGGCTGAAAACCCGGGCAACAGGTTCTTGGGCAACGATGCTTCAACTTTCGCGACTTTAGGCTTGAAATTTCCTGAAAAAAAAATCTTGTTTGTTAAATAAATCTGCCTGGTCTTTTACCTTCTTTGGAGTCTTGGGCCATAATGTTATAGCTTTTCTTGGACTGTGGTTGCCCCCTTCTTATTTATGAACCTTGAATGCTAGATGCCGAATCAAACTCAAACATTATGCAAAATTCAAATAATAGTTAATGCAAGTGACTTCGATAAATATGTCTTCAATCCCACTGTTTTTAAGGACTTGGTAAGACCTACTGGCCTGTCTTCTAACATTTATTTTGGTCCTTGAATTAGATTTAAGGCAAAGGTCAGAAATAAGGACTTTTACAGTGAAGAGTGCGGAAGAACAACCGATTGGAATCAGCCCCTACAGTAAGAAATAAAATTGTTTATATGTTACTTTTACTTTGAGATTTTTTTAGGTGGAGGACTGTAAATCTGGGTTTTAGGTCATGGTAATTTCAAAGGTCTGCTTTCAAGTTCAACCTGACGTAATTTTTCAGGGGTTCCAGGCTGTTATTTCAAAACAGCAGATTTTTTTTCGCGCTCCAAATTTACTCTGAAGTTTAACTTAAGTAATAGTTATAATTCCTGATTTCCCGATTCAATATCCAATAAGAATTTTTTCACTGCCGAGTTTTCTGAACCCACATTTATTAATTTTCGGTTACTGTGGGCCGAGACTTTCACTTTACTAGGTCCCAGCTACCGCTGCATTCGTCATAGGAACTTAGTGGTTCATTATGTTTCTAACTTCTAAGCAGTCTATAAGAAAACTACTAGTCTATTGTGATGGTGATTGACTTGACCTATCTTTGCTCATCCACAAATAGTTTTATTTTTAGTTTGTTGTCCAAGCTTTCCTGGTAGACGCTTTGTTACTCTAAGGAAAAATATTTGAAAAACTAATCTAATTACCGGTGATATTTTGTTTCTTACTGTTTTTTCTTCTTTACTTCAGAGTGCCATTGCAGCATAATGGCTTTTAGTTATAGCATTTAGGATCACACTAAGACGGTGTACTCTTCTGACTGACGAAATATGCAATATGACAGGCCAAAGACAACTAATTCTCTTGACTGTCTTGCTGAAGATACTGACATTGGGGCTTGTGAAAGCAAGAATGTCGTAACTGACATCCCTAGTCAAAATTGAGTTGCGAACCCTACAAGAGTTATTTTTTAAGAGCTTTCTAATGGTGTAGTCCTTTTTTGTACAATGCCTTCAATCTGAGTAAATAAAAATTTAAACTTTCTCGTAAATGCATGTTTTTCACTTTTGTAAAAGAGGAAATTGATGTAACTGACCGTATAGTTAACCTCCGGTCAGTTGCGACATTAAATTAACAAAGTTTGTTCGTCAAATGAACAAAGTGCTGGATTTTCAGCAGGGTTCCAAAATCTATAAATACCCTAATTTTCCATTTTCCAAAGTTAAGCAACTTCAATATAAACAGGGCTACTCATGTTTACAAGCTGTCGTTTTCTGACGAATTAGTCTCTGAAATAAACATTGCCATTTAGAGTAAACTTAAGGCACCCCTAGTCAAAATTGAGTTACGAACCCTACAAGAGTTATTTTTTTTACGAGCTTTCTAAGGGTGTAGTCCATTTTTGCACAATGCCTTCAAGCTGAGTAAATAAAAATTTCAACTTTATCGCAAGTGCATGTTTTTCACTTTTGTAAAAACGGAAATTGACATAACTGACCGTATAGTTAACCCCCGGTCAGTTACGACATCAAATGAAAAAGTTTGTTCATCAAATGAAAAAAGTGCTGGATTTTTAGCAAGCCTCCAAAATCTATAAATACGCTAATGTTCCATTTTCCAAAGTTAAACAACTTCAATATAAACAGGGCTACTCAGGGTTACAAACTGTCGTTTTCTGACGAATTAGTCTCTGAAATAAACATTGCTATTTAGAGTAAACTAAAGGCAAGGAAAGACACTTATTTCACAAAAGTGGTTGAATTACTTGTTGTCCCAAAGCTATTGGATTTCAGACCTGTTATTTCTACTGAAAAAAAAACAAAGATGTGCAATCAGTCTACAGGTTTATATCGCCTCTAAATGTGGAGTACTACAAATGTGTTTTTACAAGCTTGAATCAAGACAACAACCACCCACCCAGTGCAGTACAGAGAGCATACCCAAAAGAAGAAGCTGCAACCCCCCTTCAACCATATAAACATTTCAGAAAGTGGAAAGACAGTGAATAAAGACCGAATACGTTACCTTGCTTTTTTTCTTACCAAGCAGTCGAAATTTCTGAAGTTGTACTATAGATTCGGTGGTAATAGGCTTGAGATTTTCTGTGCAGGATTTCAATTCTTGTTGATAGAAGAGCATCGCCATGTGTTGAACACCATGTTGTGACCAAGATGGGCCCAGGGTTGCACAAGGCCTGGATTCATGGAGGTCCCAGGGACTTCTTGCTGTCCGGTTCAAAGACGGCTTAAGCACTTCGGCGTAGACTTGAGAATATATGTGATCCCCGTCCTGCACTGGTATCTGGGATCATTGCTATTCCTAAGGCAAAAATTATTTCAATGATTTAAAGAACATGAAAATTGAAACTTGGAATGTTAAGACGTTAAAAAATGACTATCGTATCGAGATTTTGACTGAAGAATTTAGACGATTCGAACTGGATCTATTAGGAGTTTCAGAAACTCATATCCCAGGGTAGGAAACATGAAATTAGGTGATATAGAATTTGTTTACTCAGGCAGGAAGGATGGGGTACATAGACAGGGAGTAAGGATCATGATGAATAAGGAAGCTGCTGAGTCTTGTTTTGTAAAGTTGCCCCTACTTAATCAGGGCTAAAATTTGGTAGCGTGTTATAACTGAGGCTTGGGTAAGATCGGTACTCAGAATCCAGTAACAACTGATATTTATTATTAAAGGAAATAAAATGAAAATATTCTAACTCTAATTATTTTGAATACTTCTAAGCCTCTTCTTTGTCTGTTGGCTAATATTCTATGGGTCTGCTTGTTCAATCCACAAATGTGTACCGAAAAAAGAAATTAAGTTAATTGTAGGCTATCGAATGCTTCTAATTGAAATAGCTACACTTGAATAATCAGATAGACTTGGATACTAGTGTAATTAAAATTATTTGCATCAAATTATTGTTCCTAGGAATAACCTTTTTATCAGGTCTCACTGGTTGTATAAATTAAACCAAGTTTCAGGTTTATATCCTGAAAAGGAAGTTAGTGTTCTTTGGAACTTTGATAAACTACAACTTTCTAGAGAAAATTGGATCCTTGGACGGACGAGATTTAAAATCTTAATCTAGCAATTTAATTCCTCTTTCTTCCTGAGCCCTTCTGTAAAACATCAGAACTACTTTTATATAATATTAGCACGGGTTGAGAAATGCAATGGTGGCTAAAAAGAGGAATAGGTCCCTCTTTTGTATAACGTCCGAGTATTCGCTAGGGGAGTAATATTGTATTGTTCTCTAGTTCCAATCTTCTCATATGTATATATAAGTTTTTAATAAACGCTATGTAAGTTCCAAAGGGTCAATAAGCTGGAAGGAGGAGGCAAAAGGCTCTTTAATTTATTCTTTAAGGTCGAGATGTTTATATTGTGCTTAAACCTTAGGTTATTCCCACGTTCCAGTTTCTAAGACGAATTAATTTTATTTCTCTTTCAATCCTTAGAAAATGTTGTATTTCGCCTAGGGCCCCCAAGTCTTTCCAATCAAATATACCCCAAATCACCAAATTATAATAAAATATCGTGCTTTGACTTCAGCACTATTTTTTATGTCTCCTATATACGTATTAAATTTATTACTTAGCCTGGTTTATCCAGGTGACAGAAATCTTTCAGAAGTTTACTTCTTGTCTCAATTTTATCTTCAAAGTGGAATTCTGACAGATAGTGGTAGCTTATCTTAATAATAAAGAAAACACTTACTCGTTGTTAGTTCCAAAAAAGACTACCCCATTTGGGTCCCAGAATCATTATTTTAAGTTTTGTCATATTTTGTCATTCTTGTCTCCCATTGGCCAGAGACCAGTTTTAACACAATCCATCTTTTTTGTACCGAGGCCAACAATAATTCCTTGTTCAAAAAAGTCGGTTTCCGCTTTTACTATATTCAAAAAACCCTGTTTTGTTGTATATTTTATCATGTTATATTGTCACGTAATATTTAGTCGTTGAACTCTGATTTTGAAACAGACTGGTTTATTTGCATTTTATGGACCTTGTTGAATCAAGGGTACTATTATTAAAGTCTGATTTCACAATTTTAGGTCTGTTTTCCTTACACAAAGATCAAAATAATGCTTCGTTATTTTTACCATTACCCAAAAGTCATAATAAAGCTTTGATATTTTTACAATTTAGTCAGATTATGATGGCTTTCTCACAACCTCCCACACTTAAATTCTTAGTACAGTTATTTTTTCCTTAAGGGAAACAAAAACTTTGCTAAGAATCAATTTAATTCGATTTCTTCTTGTTCCACAGTTACATGAAAGCCTTGAGACTTTTGTTTCCTATAGTCTACGCATAGTTTTCTTAATTTTTTAGATATTATTACTATGGAAACTAGTCCTAAGTAAATGTCCAATAATTAGCCATTTTCTTTCCTCTGTCTTCTCGTAAGGAAATATGCATTTTCCTAAGTTCATCTATGCCAATCTGCTTCTTGGAGTTGTTCTGGAAATATATATATATATATATTGAATCTTCAAATTCATTTTCCCAGTCATTCTTTATCCCAGCTAGGGTGTTGTTTATTTTTACGCTAATTATAGATATATTTGAAGGTGCCATTTCCTTTGTAATGTGTCCCCTATACATCCCGAAAATCTTTAATATTTCTGCAGTTAGAGAACATTCTTCTGGCAGTTCCACTATCGAGCTACCCTTTATATACTTAAATTTACCGTTTTTCTCTGTTTTGCATTCGAAATGTATTCTTATTTCTTCTTTGAAAGGAGATGTGATGATATACTTTGCCCTTCCAATTCTTTGAATTAAGATTTTATTTTCTTTTACAATTTTGGTTGCACACACTTTGTTAATTAATGCACTATTTTCCATGTAGTTTGCTAAACTGCAGGAATTCATTTGTGGGCTTCTAATAAGAAATTCGTGGTTGCTTAATAGTGGCACACCCTTTAAGTTACATTCCTTTTCTAGATTGTAATCTTCTAAGAAATATCTAG
Source organism: Artemia sp. Qi Xiang Cuo (assembly GCF_049724085.1). Lineage (NCBI taxonomy): Eukaryota > Metazoa > Arthropoda > Branchiopoda > Anostraca > Artemiidae > Artemia > Artemia sp. Qi Xiang Cuo. The sequence continues at coordinate 62,967,903 of NC_142799.1, read as the reverse complement.
TTTGATCTTTACTCAGCCCAAAAAATTTAAACTCGTTTTCAATTTGAAAGAAATACGAAGTGTTTGACACTGGGAATGGAATGCTGAACATTTCGTACATTCTAAACTCATCTTGTTTATTTTGTATAGAAAAATCACAAATAACTAACAATTTCAATTGTTGTTTCGCCATATTGCAGCTAGTCGATTTATAAAGTTCCAATAAGCCACAGCGTCTATAATTAACCGATATTCTATAGCCTATTGGTAGTGAATTTTCTATTTCAAAAATTGTTCTAAGCATGTCTGCCGGATTCGTAACAGTAAATGGGAAACTTTTATTTTCTACTTGAAGAATAGAAAGGATTACTGTTTCTATTTTCTTTACTAACTTTTTTATTTGGATTGAACTTTTTGTCACTTCCTTGTTTATCTGTAATTTTAGAAAATTTATCTCCTTAATCTCTCTGTATATATATTCGAAAATTCGCTTGGAAGTCCTTCCCAAAATTTCTAAACTTTTGTTTCTTCCCATTTTTGATTCCCTGTCGAGGTCACTCACTAATGATATAGATCGGTCCGAAATATGTATTAACCTTTCTTTTTTTGCTGTCAAATAATCTATTCAAGAAGAATTCTTTCTACATCTCCTTCCGCTTCTAGTCCAGCTACCCACCCTATTGTTTGCCCCAAAATTGGTAATATACTCCGTTTGTTTTGTTTTGTGTTATCCGTCATTAATGATTCTAGTATATGCATATGCAGCATTTGCACGCTGGGATACACCCTTTTTCGTATCCCTATGGATGGAAACCTTTTTGCTTCCTGAAGAGGTGGACGCCACCCCTTTTTGCATCCTTAAGAGGTGGACGCAACCCCACATCCTTAAGAGGTAGCCTCTCAACCTCCCTATGAAGTACATGACTCCCTGTCATGACATATCCGTGACTCGTCACACTAGGTCTACTCCTAACGGTTAACTTATCTCTACAAAACTACGGAATCTGGGATCAAACCTAACCTGCGGAATCAAAAACTCAAATAAACCTACGGAATCAAAACCTAACTTGTGCCTTCCGGTGGTTCCCTAACCATCGCTCGGAGGCCGCAGTATTTTCGGGAAAAATTGCCCAAAAATGTTTGTTGGGGTTGGTTTATGGGTGCTGGAGCTAAACAATATTTTGCTTTGTGTCCTGTTTCACCACAGCGGATACAGGTTTTTCACATTCCTATTGTATATGTGGACCCTCGCAAGTCCAGCATTTTATGCGAGCGTTTTTCTTTCACTAAATTTATTCCTGGAATAATTACCCCTAGTTGGTCTTGAATTATCTTTTATTGTAGTAATGTCTAAGCTCGTTGCGAATCTTTGTATTTCTCCGCGTGTATAACAAATAGCTTAATTAATCATAGCAATGTCATTTTTTTCTAAGCTCCTTTGTATTTGTTTAAGGGTCGTAATCCACAAATGGATTTCATTTGGATATGTCAGTAACGAGATGGGAGGTTCTTGCTCCACAAATAGGTTTTGAAGCCCAATTGTGACTGTGGCATCTCTTTATTGCCCTTCTAGAGCGTTTATTCTAGACTGTGCTTGTAGTAGTGTAATTTCTAACTGTTTGATTTTGTTTTCATTTAAACTCATGATGGTTATATCCTTATAAAATCTTAATGTGGGAAATGTTTTGAACCTTTAAATTGTTTTAAACTACAAAATCAGTTGGTTTATAAATTGCGTAAGAATTAGCTCAATATCTTGAATTAAATTAACCCTTAAAGCTAATAGTATGACAACACTTTTGAAGATGATTAAACTATGACACTAGTATTAAAAAAGATTTAAACAAGTTTCAGACGATACAGACACTGGAACTTTTAACAAAGAGAAAGAAAAAGAGAGGAAAGAAAGAATCTTAGGAAGGTAAAAGGCTTTCTGAACTTCTCTTTAAGGTCAAGCTATTTAGAAATATTCTTTAATGAACACTTTTTCAAACTTTTCTGTCTCAGATACACACCTTCTTGGGTGGAACAGAGGACTAAATTTTATAAAATTTTATAATTTTATTAATCCTCCCCCCTTAAACAAAAGTTGCACCGAACTTGAGTACCGCTGCCACCAGTTCTAAAGTTGCCCCTACTTAATCAGGTCTAAAATTTGGTAGAGTGTTATAGCTGAGGCTTGGGTGAGATCGGTACTCAGAATCCAGAGACAACTGATATTTATTATGAAAGGAAATGACAGGAAAATATTCTAACTTTAATTATTTTGAATACTTCTAAACTTCTTCTAGGTGTGTTGCCTAATATTCGATGGGTCTGCTTGTTCAATCCACAAATGTTTACCGAAAAAAGGATTAAGTTAATTCTAGGCTATCAAATGTTTTTAGTTGAAAAAGCCAAACTCGAATAATCAGACAGACTTGGGTACGAGTGTAATTAAATTTCTTTGCATCAAACTATTGTTCCTAGGAATAACGTTTTTATCAGATCTCACAGGTTGTATAAATTAAACCAAGTTTCAGGTTTATATCCTGAAAAGGAAGTTAGTGTTCTTTGGAACTTTGATAAACTACAGCTTTCTAGAGAAAATTGGATCCTTGGACGGAAGAGATTTAAAATCTTAATCTAGCAATTTAATTCCTCTTTCTTCCTGAGCCCTTCCGTAAAACATCAGAACTACTTTTATATAATTTTAGAACGGGTTGAGAAATGCAAAGGTGGCCAAAAAGAGGAAAAGGTCTCTCTTTCGTATAACGTCAAAGAATTTGCTAGGGGAGGAATATTGTATTGACCTCTAGTTCCAATTTTCTTATATGTATATATAAGTTTTAATAAACGCTATTTAGCTCCAAAGGGTCACTAAGCTGGAAGAAGGAGGCAAAAGGATCTTTGATTTATTCTTTAAGGTCAAGGAGTTTATATTGTACTTAAACCTTAGGTTATTCCCACGTTCCAGTTTCTAAGACGAACTAATTTTAATTCTATTTCAATCCTTAGAAATTGCTGTATTTTACCTAGGGTCCCCAAGTCTTTCTTATCAAACATATCCCAAATTACTAAATTATAATCAAATATCGTGCTTTAATTTCAGCATTATTTTTTATTCTTGACTCCTATATACGTATTAAATTTATTACTTAGACTGGTTTATCCAGGTGACAGAAATCTTATAGAAGTTTACTTCTTATCTCAATTTTATCTTCAAAGGGGAACTCAGACAGACAGTGGTAGCCTATCTTAATTAAAAAGAAAATACTCACTCGTTGTTAGTTCCGAAAAAGACAACCCCATTTGGGTCCCAGAATCATTATTTTAAGCTTTGTCTTATTTCTTCATTCTTGTTTCCCATTGGCCAGAGACCAGTCTTAACACAACCCCTCTTTTTTGTACCAGGGCCAATAATAATTATTTCTTAAAAAATGTCAGTTTCCACTTTCACTATATTCAAAAAACCCTGCTTTGCTGTATATCTTATCATGTGATATTGTCACGTAATAAATTAGTCGTTGAACTCTGATTTTGAAACGGACTGGTTTATTTGAATTTTATGGACCTTGTTGAATCAAGGGTACTATTATTAAAGTCTGATTTCACAATTTTAGGTCTGTTTTCCTTACACAAAGATCAAAATAATGCTTCGTTATTTTTATCATTACCCAAAAGTCATAATAAAGCTTTGCTATTTTTACAATTTAGTCAGGTTATGATGGCTTTCTCACAGTTTAGGCTGGGAAGGTATTAATAATAGAATACTAATTGTTCATTTTATGACTAAAAAGTTCAGGGTATTAGTTATTGTAGTATACACCCCTGTAGAACCGACTGGCGGAGATACTAGTGACTCAGATGAATTTTACTTACAGTTACAGGAGCAAATAGACAGGGTCCCAGGTAGAAATAAGATGTTTTTACTGGGAGATTTTAACGCCCAGGTTGGTAGAAAAAGGGATATATGGTATCCTAGCCTAGGTAAATTCGGTGTAGGAAAAGAAAACAGTAATGGATATAGACTTTTGCAATTTTGTAGGTATAACAATATATTCACAACCAATACGGTCTTTGGTCATAAAATTGCCCATAAGTTGTCATGGTATTCACGTGATGGTACGACAGCAAACCTTAATGGTTATGTTATAGTAAACCGAAGTCTGGCAGGATCAACACAAGATACTAGGGTATATAGGAGTACCATTATTGATGTTAAAAGTAAAGATCGCCATCTAGTAGTGTCAAGGGTTCATTTAAAGCTGAAATATCGGAAGGGTAACTACCTCCCGAAAAGTTATGAGGTTGGTAGACTCCAGGATGAGAATTTGAGAGAAACCTTCCAGGAACAGTTGAATACTAAAGTTGAGAGTTTAAAATTTGATAGTGTGGAAGATGGTTGGAATAATTTTAGAAAAATAATTTGTGAAGTTGCTGAAGGTGTCTTAGGTAAGAAATCTAGAACTGCAGCTAAGAATATTAGTGAAAAAGCTTTATGTTTAATAGAAAGGAGAAAGGACTTGTACAAGAATTATCTGAGTGATAGATCATATGAAAACAAAAGGAATGTAAAGAAAGTGGAGAAAGCATTAAAATATGAACTAAGGAAGTGTGAAGGGGAGGCCATGGGTAAAATTGCTGAGGATCTGGAAGATGCAGCTAGATGGAATAATAATAAAATATTGTACTGGAATGTTAACAAATTGAGAGAGAGTAGTCAATCCCGACTTGACCCAGTTAAAGATAGGAATGGGGCCACAATTAGCGATAAGGAAGAAACTAAAGAGTGATAGGCCGAACATTTTGAGAATTTGCTTAACCGAGATATAGTTGCAGGAAAAGATATAGACGAAAATGAAAAAGTTTTTAATACCTTGGATGTAAAGGAAGATTTTTTGTAAGGAGGAATTAATGACTGTACTAAAAGGATTAAAAAAAATAAGGCTCCAGCTGCTGATAGGGTGGTAAATGAGTTTCTTAAATATGGTGGCTCTGAGGTTCGAAATAAGTTACTGAAGATTATGAATATGATTTTTGAAAAAAGGGGAAGTACCTACCGATTTTAAGAAAACCTTAATTTATCCACTTTATAAAAAAGGTGATAAGAGTGAGTTTGGTAATTGTCGAGGCATTAGTCTGGTCTCTGTAGGTAGTAAATTACTTAGTTATATGATACTTTTTAGACAAATTCTTGGACTTGCAAACATCAAACCAGACATGCAAACACATAGAATCAGGCACACACACACAGAGAAAGATAGACACTTTAGACATTCAAACCAACAAATACAAATACTTGGACTTGCAAACACCAACCCAGACATGCAAACAAATAGAATCAGCCACACAAACAGAGAAAGATAGACACTCTAGACATTCAAACCAACAAAGACAAATTATTGGACTTTCAACCCCTAACTCGGACATGCAAACAAATAGAATCAGACACACAAACAGAGAAAGACAGACACTTCAGACATTCAAACCAACAACGACAAATACTAGGACTTGCGAACACCAACCCAGACATGCAAACAAATAGAATCAGACACACCCACAGAGAAAGACAGACACTTTAGACATTCAAACCAACAAAGACAAATTCTTGGACTTGCAAACACAAACCCATACATGCAAACAAATAGAATCAGCCACATAAACAGAGAAAGAGAGACACTTTAGATATTCAAACCAACAAAGACAAATTCTTGGACTTGCAAACACAAACCCAGACATTCAAACAAATAGACTCAGACACACAAACAGAGAAAGACAGAAAATTTATGCATTCAAACCAACAAAGACAACTTCTTGGACTTGGCAACACCAAACCATACATGCAAACAAATAGAATCAGACACACAAACAGAGAAAGACAGAAACTTTTGACATTCAAACCAACAAAGACAAATTCTTGGACTTGCAAACACCAGCCCAGACATTGCAAAAAAATAGAATCAGATACACAAACAGAGAAAGACAGACACTTTAGACATTCAAACCAGCAACGACAAATACTTGAACTTGCAAACACCAACCCAGACATGCAAAAAATAAAATAAAACACACAAACAGAGAAAGACAGACACTTTAGACATTCAAACCAACAAAGACAAATTCTTGGACTTGCAAACACCAACCGAAACATCCAAACAAATAGATTCAGACACACAAACAGAGAAAGACAGACAATTTAGACATTCAAAACAACAAAGACAAATACTTGGACTTGCAAAAAAACCAACCCAGACATGCAAACAAATAGAATCAGACACACAAAACAGAGAAAGACAGACACTTTAGACATCCAAACAAACAAAGACAAAAACTTGGACTTGAAAACACCAACCCAGACATGCAAACAAATAGAATCAAACACACAAACAGAGAAAGACAGATACTTTAGACATTCAAACCAACAAAGACAAATACTTGGACTTACAAACACCAACCCAGACATGTAAACAAATAGAATCAGACACACAAACAGAGAAAGACAGCCACTTTAGACATTCAAACCAACAAAGATAAATTCTTGGACATGCAAACACCAACCCAGACATGCAAGCAAATAGAATCAGACATACAAACAAAGAAAGACTGACACTTTAGACATTCAAACCAACAAAGACAAATACTTGGACTTGCAAACACCATCCCAGACATGCAAACTAATTGAATCAGACACAAAAACAGAGAAAGACAGACACTTTAGACATTCAAACCAACAAAGACAAATTCTTGGACTTGCGAACACCAACCCAGATATGCAAGCAAATAGAATCAGACATACAAACAGAGAAACACTGACACTTTAGACATTCAAACCAACAAAGACAAATACTTGAACTTGCAAACACCAACCCAGACATGCAAACAAATATAATCAGACACACACACAGAGAAAGACAGACACTTTAAACATTCAAACCAACAAAGACAAATACTTGGACTTGCAAACACCAACCCAGACATGCAAACAAATAGAATCAGCCACACCAACAGAGAAAGACAGACACTTTAGACATTCAAACCAACAAAGACAAATTCTTGGACTTGCACACACCAGCCCAGACATGCAAACAAATAGAATCAGACACACAAACAGAGAAAGACAGACTCTTTAGACATTCAAACCAACAAAGACAAATACTTGGACTTGCAAACACCAACCCAGACATGCAAACAAATAGAATCAGACACACACACAGAAAAAGAAAGACACTTTAGACATTCAAACCAACAAAGACAAATTCTTTGACTTGCAAACACAAACGCATACATGCAAACAAATTGAATCAGCCACATAAACAGAGAAAGAGAGACCCTTTAGACATTCAAACCAACAAAGACAAATTCTTGGACTTGCAAACACCAACCCAGACATGAAAACAAATAGAATCAGACACTCAAACAGGGAAATACAGACACTTTAGACATTCAAACCAACAAAGACAAATACTTGGACATGTAAACATCAACTCAGACATGCAAGCATATAGAATCAGACACTCAAACATAGAAGGACAGACACTATAGACATTCAAACCAACAAAGCCAAATTCTTGATCTTGCAAACACCAACCCAGACGTGCAAACAAATAGAATCAGATACACAAACAGAGAAAGACAGCCACTTTAGACATTCAAACCAACAACGACAAATACTTGGACTTGCAAACACCAACCCAGACATTCAAAAAAATAGAATCAGACACACAAACAGAGAAAGACAGACGCTTTAGACATTCAAATCAACAAAGACAAATTCTTGGACTTGCAAACACCAACCCAGACATGCAGACAAATAGAATCAGACACACAAACAGAGAAAGACAGAAGCTTTAGACATTCAAACCAGCAACGACAAATACTTGGACTTGCAAACACCAACCCAGACATGCAAACAAATAGAATCAGACACACAAACAGAGAAAGAAATACACTTTAAACATTCAAATCAGCAAAGACAACTTCTTGGACTTCCAAATAACAACACATATACACAAAACTACAGACTTCAAAACACAAAACGATAAATACGTTCAGTATAGACTTATAAATAAACAAAGACAAATACTTGGACATTCAAACATCTAAACAGAGATGCAAAAAAATAGAATCTGAAACACAAACAGGGAAAGACATAGACTTCAGGCATTTAAAAAAACAAAGACAAATACTTTGACATGCAAATACCAACCCAGACATGCAAACAAATAGAATCAGACACACAAACATATAAAGACAGACACTTTAGACATTCAAACCAACAACGACAAATACTTGGACTTGCAAAAACCAACCCAGACATGCAAAAAATAGAATCAGACACACAAGCAGAGAAAGACAGACACTTTGGACATATAAACCAACAAAGACACATACTTGGACTTGCAAACACCAACCCCGACATGCAAAAAACTAGAATCAGACACACAAACAGAGAAAGACAGACACTTTAGACATCCAAACCAACAAAGACAAATACTTGGACTTACAAACACCAATCCAGATATGCAAACAAATAGAATCAAACACACAAACAGAGAAAGACAGACACTGTAGGCATTCAAACCAACAAAGACAAATACTTGTACTTACAAAAACAAACCCTGAAATGCCAACAAATAGAATCAAACACACAAACAGAGAAAGACCGACACTTTAGACATTCAATCCAACAATGACAAATACTTGGACAAGCAAACACCAACCCAGATATACAAACTAATAGAATCAGACACACAAACAGAGAAAGACCGACACTTTAGACATTCAAACCAACAAAGACAAATACTTGGACTTGCAAACACCAATCCAGACATGCAAACAAATAGAATCACACACACAAACAGAGAAAGACAGACACTTTAGACATTCAAACCAACAAAGACAAATGCTTGGACTTGCAAACACCAACCCAGACATGTAGACAAATAGAATCAAACACCCAAACAAAGAAAGACAGACACTTTAGACATTCAAACCAACATAGACAAATTCTTGGACTTGCAAACACCAACCCAGACATTCAAAAAAATAGATTCAAACACACAAACAGAGAAGGACAGACACTTTAGACATTCAAACCAACAAAGACAAATTCTTGGACATACAAACACGAACCCCTACATGCAAACAAATAGGATCAGACATACAAACAGAGAAAGACTGACACTTTAGACATTCAAACAAACAAAGACAAATACTTGGACTTGCAAAAACCAACCCAGACATGCAAACAAATTGAATCAGACACACAAACAGAGAAAGCAAGACACTTTAGACATTCAAACCAACAAAGAAAAATTCTTGATCTAGCAAACACCAACCCAGACATGCAAACAAATAGAATCAGACACACAAACAGAGAAAGACAGACACTTTAGACATTCAAACCAACAAAGACAAATTCTTGGACTTGCAAACACCAACCCATACATGTAAACAAATAGAATCAGACATACAAACAGAGAAAGACAGACACTTAAGACATTCAAACCAACAAAGACAAATACTTGGACTTGCAAACACCAACCCAGACATGCAAACAAATAGAATCAGACACACAAACAGAGAAAGACAGACACTTTAGACATTCAATACGACATGCAAACAAATAGAATCAAACATACAAACAGAGAAAGACAGACACTTTAGACATTCAAACAAACAAGGACAAATTCTTGGACTTACAACACCAACCCAGACACGCAAACAAATAGAATCAGACACACAAACAGAGAAAGACAGACACTTTAGACATTCAAGCCAACAAAGACATATACTTGGACTTGCACAAAAAACAACCCAGACATGCAAACAAATAGAATCAGACACACAAAACAGAGAAAGACAGACACTTTAGACATTCAAACCAACAAAGACAAAAACTTGGACTTGAAAACACCAACCCAGACATACAAACAAATAGAATTAAACACACAAACAGAGAAAGACAGACACTTTAGAAATTCAAACCAACAAAGACAAATAGTTGGACTTACTAACACCAACCCAGACATGTAAACAAATAGAATCAGACACACAAACAGAGAAAGACAGCCAGTTTGGACGTTCAAACCAACAAAGACAAATACTTGGACTTGCAAACACCAACCCAGACATGCAAACAAATAGAATCAGACACACAAACAGAGAAAGACAGACACTTTAGACATTCAAACCAACAAAGACAAATACTTGGACTTGCAAACACCAACCCAGACATGCAAACAAATAGAATCAGCCAAACCAACAGAGAAAGACAGACACTTTAGACATTCAAACCAACAAAGACAAATTCTTGGACTTGCAAACACCAACCCAGACATGCATACAAATAGAATCAGACACACAAACAGAGAAAGACAGAATCTTTAGACATTCAAACCAACAAAGAAAAATACTTGGACTTGCAAACACCAACCCAGACATGCAAACAAATAGAATCAGACACACACACAGAAAAAGAAAGACACTTTATACATTCAAACCAACAAAGACAAATTCTTTGACTTGCAAACACAAACCCATACATGCAAACAAATAGAATCAGCCACATAAACAGAGAAAGAGAGACCCTTTAGACATTCAAACCAACAAAGAAAAATACTTGGACTTGCAAACACAAACACACACATCAAAAAAAAGATAATAATACACAAAAACATAGAACGAAAGACACTTTATGAATTCAAACCAACAACCACAAATACTTGGACCTTCAAACCCAAACTCAGACAAGCAAACAAATAGAATCAGACACACAAACAGAGAATGACAGACACTTTAGACATTCAAACCAACAAAGACAAATTATTGGACTTGCAAACACCAACCCAGACATGCAAACAAATAGAATCAGACACATAAACAGAGACAGACAGAAACTATAGACATTCAAAACAACAAATACAAATACTTGGGCTTGCAGACACCAACCCTGACATTCAAATATAAAGAATTAGCCACATAAACAGAGAGAGAAAGACACTTTAGTCATTCCAAACAACAAAGACAAATTCTTGGACTTGCAAACACCAACCCAGACATGAAAACAAATAGAATCAGACACACAAACAGAGAAAGACAGAAACTTTAGACATTCAAACCAGCAACGACAAATACTTGGACTTGCAAACACCAACCCAGACATGCAAACAAATAGAATCAGACACACAAACAGAGAAAGACAGACACTTTAGACATTCAAACCAACAAAGACAAATTCTTCGACTGGCAAACACCAACCCATACATTCAAACAAATAGAATCATAAACATAAACAGAGAAATCCATACACTTTATACAATCAAACCAAGAAATACAAATACTTGTACTTGAAAACACCAACCCATATATGCAAAAAAGAAAAATCAGAGACAAAAACAGAGAAAGACAGACAGTTTAGATATTAAAACAAACATAAACAAATACTTGGACTTGCAAACACCAACCCAGAAATACAAACAAATTGAATCAGACACACAAACAGAGAAAGACAGACACTTTAGACATTCAAACCAACAACGACAAATACTTGGACTTGCAAACACCAACTCAGACATGCAAAAAATTAGAATCAGACACAAAAACAGAGAAACACAGACACTTTGGCCATTCGAACCAACAAAGACAAATACTTGGACTTGTAAACACAAACTCAGGTAAGCAAAAAAATAGAATCAAACACACAAACAGAGAAAGACAGACACTATAGACATTCAAACCAACAAAGACAAATTCTTGGACTTGCAAACACCAATCTAGACATGCAAACAAATAGAATCAAACGCCCAAAGAGAGAAAGACAGAAAATGTAGACACTCAAACCAACAAAGACAAATACTTGGACTTGCAAAAACCAACCTAGATATGCCAAAAAATAGAATCAGACACACAAACAGAGAAAGACCGACACTTTAGACATTCAAACCAACAAGGACAAATACTTGGACATGCAAACACCAACCCAGATATACAAACGAATAGAATCAGACACACAAACAGAGAAAGACCGACACTTTAGACATTCAAAACAACAAAGACAAATACTTGGACTTGCAAACACCAACCCAGACATTAAAACAAATAGAATCAAATACACAAACAGAGAAAGACAGACACTTTAGACATTCAAACCAACAAAGACAAATACTTGGACTTGCAAACACCAACCCAGACATGTAGACAAATAGAATCAAACACACAAACAGAGAAAGACAGACACTTTAGACATTCAAACCAACATAGACAAATTCTTGGACTTGCAAACACCAACCCAGACATGCAAAAAAATAGATTCAAACACACAAACAGAGAAGGACAGACACTTTAGACATTCAAACCAACAAAGACAAATTCTTGGACATGCAAACACGAACCCCTACACGCAAACAAATAGGATCAGACATACAAACAGAGAAAGACTGACACTTTAGACATTCAAACAAACAAAGACAAATACTTGGACTTGCAAAAACCAACCCAGACATTCAAACAAATTGAATCAGACATACAAACAGAGAAAGCCAGACACTTTAGACATTCAAACCAACAAAGAAAAATTCTTGATCTAGCAAACACCAACCCAGACATGCAAACAAATAGAATCAGACACACAAACAGAGAAAGACAGACACTTTAGACATTCAAACCAACAAAGACAAATTCTTGGACTTGCAAACACCAACCCAGACATGTAAACAAATAGAATCAGACATACAAATAGAGAAAGACAGACACTTAAGACATTCAAACCAACAAAGACAAATACTTGGACTTGCAAACACCAACACAGACATGCAAACAAATAGAATCAGACACACAAAAAGAGAAAGACATACACTATAGACATTCAAACCAACAAAGACAAATACTTGGACTTGAAAAAACACCAATCCAGACATGCAAACAAATAGAATCAAACATACAAACAGAGAAAGACAGACACTTTAGACATTCAAACCAACAAAGACAAATTCTTGGACATACATATCAACCCAGACATGCAAACAAATAGAATCAGACACACAAACAGAGAAAGACAGACACTTTAGACATTCAAACAAACAAAGAAAAATACTTTGACTTTCACAAAAAACAACCCAGACATTAAAACAAATAGAATCAGACACACAAAACAGAGAAAGACAGACACTTTAGACATTCAAAAAACAAAGACAAAAACTTATACTTGAAAACACCAACCCAGACATACAAACAAATAGAATCAAACACACAAACAGAGAAAGACAGACACTTTAGACATTCAAACCAACAAAGACAAATACTTTGACTTACTAACACGAACCCATACTTGTAAACAAATAGAATCAGACACACAAACAGAGAAAGACAGCCACTTTGGACGTTCAAACCAACAAAGACAAATACTTGGACTTGCAAACACCAACCCAGACATGCAAACCAATAGAATCAGACACACAAACAGAGAAAGACAGACACTTTAGACATCCAAACCAACAAAGACAAATACTTGGACTTGCAAACACCAACCCAGATATGCAAACAAAACGAATCAAACGCACAAACAGAGAAAGACAGACACTTTAGGCACTCAAACCAACAAAGACAAATTCTTGGACTTGCAAACACCAACCCAGATATGCAAACAAATAGAATCAGACACACAAACAGAGAAAGACCGACACTTTAGACATTCAAACCAAAGGGGACAAATACTTGGACATGCAAACACAAACCCAGACATGCAAACGAATAGAATCAGACCCACAAACAGAGAAAGACAGACACTTTTGACATTCAAACCAACAAAGACAAATACTTGGACTTGCAAACACCAACCCAGACATACAAATAATTAGAATCAAACACACAAACATAGAAAGACTGACACTTTAGACATTCTAACAAACAAAGACATATTCTTGGACTTTCAAACATCAACCCAGACATTTAAACAAATAGAATCAAACACCCAAACAGAGAAAGACAGACACTTTAGACATTCAAACCAACAAAGACAAATTCTTGGACTTGCAAACACCAGCCCAGAAATTAAAACAAATAGAATCCAACACACAAACAGAGAAAGACAGACACTGTAGACATTCAAACCAACAAAGACAAATTCTTGGACTTGCAAACACCAACCCCGACACGCAAACAAATTGAATCAGAAACACAAACAGAGAAAGACTGACACTTTAGACATTCAAACCAACAAAGAAAAATTCTTGAACTAGCAAACACCAACCCAGACATGCAAACAAATAGAATCAGACACACAAACAGAGAAAGACAGACACTTTAGACATTCAAACAAACAAAGACAAATTCTTGAACTTGCAAACACCAACCCAGACATGTAAACAAATAGAATCAGACCTACAGATAGAGAAAGACAGACACTTAGTCATTCAAACCAACAAAGACAAATACTTGGACTTGCAAACACCAACCCAGACATGCAAACAAATAGAATCAGACACACAAACAGAGAAAGACAGACACTTTAGACTTTCAAACCAACAAAGACAAATACTTGGACTTGCAAAAACACCAATCCAGACATGCAAACAAATAGAATCAAACATACAAACAGAGAAAGACAGACACTTTAGACATTCAAACCAACAAAGACAAATTCTTGGACATACATATCAACCCAGACATGCAAACAAATAGAATCATACACACAAACAGAGAAAGACAGACACTTTAGACATTCAAACCAACAAAGACAAATAATTGGACTTTCAAAAACAACAACCCAGACAAGCAAACAAATAGAAACACACACACAAAAAAGAGAAAGACAGACACTTTAGACATTCAAAAAACAAAGACAAAAACTTGGACTTGAAAACACCAGCCCAGACATACAAACAAATAGAATTATACACACAAACAGAGAAAGACGTATACTTTAGAAATTCAAACCAACAAAGACAAATACTTTGACTTACTAACACCAACCCAGACATATAAACAAATAGAATCAGACACACAAACAGAGAAAGACAGCCACTTTAGACGTTCAAACCAACAAAGACAAATACTTTGACTTGCAAACACCAACCCAGACATGCAAACCAATAGAATCTGCCACACAAACAGAGAAAGACAGACACTTTAGACATCCAAACCAACAAAGACAAATACTTGGACTTGCAAACACCAATCCAGATATGCAAACAAATAGAATCAAACACACAAACAGAGAAAGACAGACACTTTAGGCATTCAAACCAACAAAGACAAATTCTTGGACTTGCAAACACCAAACAAGAAATGCAAACAAATAGTATCAGACACACAAACAGAGAAAGACCGACACTTTAGACATTCAAACCAACAAGGACAAATACTTGGACAAGCAAACACCAACCCAGAAATACAAACGAATAGAATCAGACACACAAACAGAGAAAGACAGACACTTTAGACATTCAAACCAAAAAAGACAAATACTTGGACTTGCAAACACCAACCCAGACATGCAAACAAATAGAATCAAACACACAAACAGAGAAAGACAGACACTTTAGACATTCAAACCAAAAAAGACAAATTCTTGGACTTGCAAACACCAACCCAGACATTTAGACAAATGGAATCAGACACACAAACAGATAAAGACAGACACTTTAGACATTCAAACCAACATAGACCAATTCTTGGACTTGCAAACACCAACCCAGACATTAAAAAAAATAGAATCAAACACACAAACAGAGAAAGACAGACACTTTAGACAGTCAAATCAACAAGGACAATTTCTTGGACATGCAAACACCAACCCCGACACGAAAACAAATAGGATCAGACAAACAAACAGAGAAAGACAGACACTTTAGACATTCAAACCAACAAAGACAAATTCTTGGACTTGCGAAAACCAACCCAGACATGCAAACAAATTGAATCAGACACACAAACAGAGAAAGACAAGACACTTTAGACATTCAAACCAACAAAGACAAATTCTTGGACTAGCAAACACCAACCCAGACATGCAAACAAATATAATCAGACACACAAACAGAGAAAGACAGACACTTTAGACATTCAAACCAACAAAGACAAATTCTTGAACTTGCAAACACCAACCCAGACAGGTAAACAAATAGAATCAGACATACAGACAGAGAAAGACAGACACTTTAGACATTCAAACCAACAAAGACAAATACTTGGACTTGCAAACACCAAACCAGAAATGCAAACAAATAGAATCAGACACACAAACAGAGAAAGACATACACTTTAGACTTTCAAACCAACAAAGACAAATACTTGGACTTGCAAAAACACCAATCCAGACATGCAAACAAATAGAATCAAACAAACAAACAGAGAAAGACAGACACTTTAGACATTCAAACCAACAAAGACAAATTCTTGGACATACAAACACCAACCCAGACATGCAAACAAATAGAATCAGACACACAAACAGAGAAAGACAGACACTTTAGACGTACAAACCAACAAGGACAAATACTTGGACATGCAAACACCAACCCAGATATTCAAACGAATAGAATCAGACACACAAACAGAGAAAGACAGACACTTTAGACATTCAAACCAACAAAGACAAATGCTTGGACTTGCAAACACCAACCCAGACATGCAAACAAATAGAATCATACACACAAACAGAGAAAGACAGACACTTTAGACATTCAAACCAACAAAGACAAATACTTGGACTTGCAAACACCAACCCAGACATGTAGACAAATGGAATCAGACACCCAAACAGAGAAAGACAGACACTTTAGACATTCAAACCAACATAGACAAATTCTTGGACTTGCAAACACCAACCCAGACATGCAAACAAATAGAATCAAACACACAAACAGAGAAAGACAGACACTTTAGACATTCAAACCAACATAGACAAATTCTTGGACATGCAAACACCAATCCAAACATGCAAACAAATAGAATCAAACACACAAACAGAGAAAGACAGGCACTTTAGACATTCAAACCAACAAAAACAAATTCTTGGACTTGCACACACCAACCCGGACATACAAACAAATAGAATCAGAAATACAAACAGAGAAAGACAGACACTTTAGACATTCAGACCAACAAATACAAATACTTGGACTTGCAAACACCAATCCAGACATGCAAAAAAATAGAATCAAACACACAAACAGAGAAAGACAGACACTTTAGACATTCAAACCAACAAAGACAAATTCTTGGACTTGCAAACACCAACCCAGACATGCAAAAAATAGAATCAGACACCCAAACAGAGAAGGACAGACACTTTAGACATTCAAACCAACAAAGACAAAATTCTTGGACTTGCAAACACCAACCCAGACATGCAAACAAAAAGAATCAGACACACAAACAGAGAGACATGCACTTTAGACATACAAACCAACAAAGACAAATTCTTGGACTTGCAAATATCAACCCAGACATGCAAACAAATTGATTAAAAAAAGTATTAAAAAAATGTGGGGGCCCAGGGGGACCCGGGGACACTTGGTGGGGCCGGGGGGTCTTTGGGGGCTCGGGAGGTCTTGGGGGACTCGGGGGGCCTTGGGGGGCTCGGGAGGCCTTTTGGGGCCCGAGGGGCTTTTGGGGCCCGGGGGCTTTTGGGGCCCGGGGGCCCTTTGGGGTTGGGGTATGAGGGCCCTTTGGGGTTGGGGTAGGGGACCTCACAACACTGTTAAAATGGAACTTGTGTATTATAACGACCACAGAGTTTCGCCCCAATCATCTTCTAAATCATCTTCTTAAATCATCTTCTAAAATGTCTCAAACTGTTTCGCCCAAATAATCCCCTAAAAGTAATTTCTGCGTGTTCCTTTTGTTTTGGCATCCCTGCCCTGTCACATTTGAAATTCCTGGGAAACCCTTTTCCGTGTTAATCTCTTCATCTCATAGATGTTCCTAGCCACACTATTATGGTTTCAATAGAATATTAATTTATCCCTCAGACCTAAAGATCAAAGAAGCCATATTTAAAAATAGAATATTAATTTATCTCTGCCACTAAAGATCAGAGAAGCCGTATTTAAAAATATAATTTCTATCTTTTTAGAATCCCGTATAATTTCTAGGAAACAAGTGATTTCATTTCTAATTCCCCTTTCGTAGATCAATAATTCCCCTCGATTATACACATCAATTTCTCAGATATTCTGTCCCCTTCTTTTATGTAATCAATTTCTCGGAAATCCACTTCCCCCTCGAGTCTTAGATCAATATATCTCTCCCCACCGTTAATGCGTATGTGGAAACTTCGCCCCGGAATCAATACACCTAGACGAACAACAACAAATCAATTGACCTTGACCCCATTAGACTCGATCGATAATCCTTGAATAAATTATGTCCCGTCGGCGTTAGACTCAATTGTAGATGGCAGCACGGTGTTCGTTCCGGAGTCATTGTGCCCTTCCTACTTTCACAGTCCTCTTCGTCGTGCTTTTGTTTCACAACACTTATGTTTAGATTATCTAATATGCCGGTTGTATTTTTTTTCTCGTTTTACCCAGCGAAGTCGAGCAATAACAATTCAATTAATAATTTTAATAAGTTTGCCTTAATAAGGGCTAAATTCTGGGCTATAATAGCGTTCACTATTTTGTGCTAGTAATTGTGCCGGTTTGGGCTATCTGTTCTGCTGAAAACCCTGGCAACTATGTTTAAGAACTTACTTGAAATCAGGATTACCATAGGAAGTTCCAAAGAACTATTTTAATACCTTTTAATTAAAGGAGTACTTTTTGAACACTTTCTGCGAAAGTAGTACTTTTTAGATACTTTTTGTTAAAAGATGTATTTTTCAGTACTTTTTGTCAAAAGTAGTGCCTTTTTAAAATTTAATGTTCAAAAAATGAACTTTTTCATTAGCTATCTGTTTTCCCTTAAAGAGGGAACGATTTCCAGTTTTTTTTTTTTTTACAAGCCTTCGTGTACCGAGAAGTAGGACATAATATGCTAATATTTTCTTTCATCGATTGCTCTCTTGTTATGCTAACAAATAGACGTTAT
This sequence comes from Artemia sp. Qi Xiang Cuo, assembly GCF_049724085.1. NCBI lineage: Eukaryota > Metazoa > Arthropoda > Branchiopoda > Anostraca > Artemiidae > Artemia > Artemia sp. Qi Xiang Cuo. Next base: position 62,948,910 of record NC_142799.1, on the reverse strand, counting down.
ATTATATTACAGGCGACATACAGATAGTTTTTGAGTCTTTGTTCAGTCATAAATTAGATAGACATCTAGAAAAAAGAATTGTACAGATAGCTAGACATAGGTAAATATTTTTTTGAAAAGCATAGGTGGTAAAGTTAATAAAAAGTTTTGAGAAACATTGCAGAGTTTAGAAGTTTAGAAGAAACATTATAATATAGACTATCTATTATTAAAATACTAGGGGTTGGGGTTTCTGCACCCATTCTCTTCCTGAAATCTTAGAGAAAAAGACGCTATTAAATCAAAGATCCTGAAACCAGTAGTTAAGGGCTAGGCACACGTAGCTGATTTCGGGAACCGAAATAGCAGCATCAGTGTGGACAAAAGATAGCGATAAGAAAAATTTGTCGAAAGAAAAATTTATTGCGCAAAATTTTCAAAACAAAAAATCATGGACACAAATAGTCAACTGGAGTTTATTAATAGTTGCTTGATTGATATCAGCTTAGTTCTCAGTTTAGTTCTCAGCTAAGTAGTGGGGTCTTTCACCACAGATACCTTTGGCTAACTATTTATTTGTATCCCTATTTTTTTGTGATGATCATGATGAAAATCGGCGCTGATTTTGTAAATCGGAGCTGAAAACTAGAAAATTTTTCAACCTCAAATCTACGCCGATTTCTTTTAAAATCGGCGCTGATTAGGAAATCAGTTCCAGAAATCAGCTACGTGCGCCCAACCCTTAATATAGAATACCTCTGTTTGTTTTGTTGATGAATGTTTTACAAAATATTTTGAACATTATTTAATCAGATATGTTTGATAAAATTATTAATGTCCTATATTCAGGAAATGTTTTTCTAGATATTGGTCTCTTAACATATTTTTAAATCCCTTCCAGTTTAACCTTTTACCCCCCCCCCCCTTCCTTCCTAACTTAAGGCTTGAACTTAATCTAAGGTTACAAGCAAAAGTGTGTTGTTTTTCAATGGAATTATGAACAGGGGCATAATTTGCTATAGGGCAAAGGAGAGGGGGGCAACTTCCCTCTCCAGACCTTAGTTTACCTTCTCCCCCCAGACCTTAGTTTCCCCCCCCCCAACTGAAAGTTAGTCTCTGCAAAAAATCTTGTCAAAATTAAGGTAAGCCTGCACAATTCAAGTATCCAGAGAAAAAGGTAAGTTTTCTTTAATATATCTTGCCTTTATCGTAATATATGACTCATTTTTTAGTTTTCACTGTCATTTTCACTTGATTTGGGAAAACTGGCTCCAACAAGGGATCCGAGGGCAACAAGCCCCCCCCCCACGCTTTTTTCCTAACCCATCCGATGACAATTTTTAGATAGCCATTTTTTTAATTAGTTCAAAGGTCAGATAAGAAAAACTCCTGTGTCAACGCAGCCCCCCCCCCGGCCCAGGAGCAGTTGTTGTAATTAATGCTCTGGGTGCATATATGTTTATTATGGAAGGAATGCTCGTATAAACTTCGGAGAGAGCTCATTTGATTCAAAAGTAAAAGTTCTCGTTCACTTTTAACAGTCAAAAGAGATCGGAGGGCAACTAGCCCCCCCCTTCTCCGCGCCCTATTTTCCTCAACCTCATCCGATAAAAACTTTGAGAAATCCATTTTTTCAAAATGGTTCAACGATCATGTAACGAAAACTCTGGGGTCAACACAATCCTTCAAGGCCCAGGATAGGCGTTGTAAGCTATGCATAAGGGGTATATTTAGCTGTTATGGAAAGGATGCTCGTATAAAATTCAGAGAGGGCTCATTTGACTGGAAACTGAAAGTTCTAGTTCAGTTTTTAAGAGTCAAAAGAGATCAGAGGGCAACTATCCCCCAATGCCTCTTTTCCTTCAAATGCATCCGATAAAAATTTCGAAATAGCCATTTTGTTAAAAAATAGTTCAAAGGCCAGACAAAAAACTTCGGTGTCGACACAACCCCCCAAGGCCCGGGGACAGGCGTCGCAAGTTCTGCCCTGGGGGCATATATGGCTCTTATGGAAAGGATGCTTTTATAAACTTCAGAGCGGGCTCATTTGAATGGAAACTGAAAGTTCTAGTTCAATTTTAAGAGTCTAAAAAGATCGAAGGGCCACTAGCCCCCTACTCCCTTTTTTCCAAACTCATCCGATGAAAACTTTGAGATAGTATTATTTTTTAAATAGTTCAAAGGTCAAAAAAAAAAAAAATTCCGGTATCGAAAAAACCCCTCAAGCCCCGGGGGACAGGCAATGTAAGTTATGTCCTTGGGCCGTATATGGTTCTTATGAAAAGGATGCTCGTATAAACTTTAGAGACTGCTCATTTAAAATTTCTGGTTCACTTTCTCAGAGTCAAAAGAGATCTGAGGGTGACTAGCCCCTCCCCCCTCCGCACCTTTTTCTTCCCCAAACCCATCTGATAAGAAATTTGAGGTGAATATTTTATTAAAATAGTTCAAACGTCAGATATTTAAACTGCGGGGTCAACACAACCCCCAGGGCCCGGGGACAGGCGTTGTAAGTTATGCCCTGGGGGCATATATGGTTCTTTTAGAAGGGATGCTCGTATAAACTTCAGAGAGGGCTCATTTGAGTGAAAATAGAGAGTTCTTGTTCTTTTTTTAAGAGTCAAGAGATATCGAAGAGCAATTAGCCCCCCCCCCCCCACACCCTTGTCCTCCCTAACCCATCCAATAAACATTTTGAGATATCTATTTTGTTAAAAATTGTTCATACATCAGATAATAAAAACTCTGAGGTTGACACAAACCCATTTTTTTACTTTGATATTTTTACTATAATACTAGTTTTGACACTTTGAAGAACATCTGATTTTGAAAAAAGGTATGATTTTGAGGTAAGGAATTTTTAAAAACTTGAAACTTTTTGCAATCAAAAACTAACAAAAATCAATTCAAAAAGAAACTTTTCGAAAAAGAAGTTTTTCAAAGAAAAGTAAATGCCATTTTAAACATAAGATCAGCAGATACATATACCTGTAAAATTCAAACTGAAAAGGGCCAGAAACTACTATTAAAGAAAAAATGAAACCCAAAACAAACAGAAATTAAATAGCCAATCATAGCAAAAAACATAAAACCAGTAATAATAAAAATGAATAAATATATCTTCAAGCGAGTAATGCATGCAAATCAAGCTTAAATAAAAAAAAAGTTGTTATTGAAGTATAAATGAAATTCAAAACGAAATAAAATCAAATATACAATCCATGCAAACAAACCTACAATAGATATCAATGTAAATGAATAAATAAACCTGAAACCGAACAAAAATCACTACAAAAAAGATTTTGGGTATCGCCTCCTTCTCTCACTGTAAAAGTCTAAAACCTGCTGCGTCATTGGTGCTTTACTGAGAACTATATGTGTCTTGAACAGTCTGGGAAAGTATAAACAAAATCGAATTGAATATTTGATATACAATGATACTTATTGTTGAAAGATCCTTCAGTTCAAGATTTTTTTCACTGTAATTTTATTTTCATTTTCAATGCTGTAAGAACTTGAAAAGAAAATATTTGTAATATAATTCGTTTTCAGTGAAGAGCCAATGACGCAAAAGGCGCTTTTATGAATGGCTGAATACTCATCAGTTCAAAATTTTACTGTAATTTTAATGTTTATTTTCAATATTAAGTACATAAGAAAATATTTTTAATAAAATTCGTTTTCAGTAAAGCTCCAATGACGCAGTAGGTTTTAGACTTTTACAGTGAGAGAAAGGGGCTATATCCAAACTCTTGTTTTTAGTGATTTTTGTTCGTTTCAAGCTTGATTTACGTATTTAATTTAAGTTTCAGTCGTTTTAAGATTTATTTATCCATTTACATCAAAAGCTATTGTATGTTTCTTTGCATTGATTGTTTATTTAATTTCATTTCGTTTTGAGTTTTATTTATTCTTCAATAGCAAAATATATTTTCTCGTTTTAAGTTAGATTTGCTTATTCAATTTAAGCATTACTCGCTTTAAGATCTATTTATTCATTTATATTATTACCTGTTGTATGTTTTTTGCTGTGATTGTTTATTTAATTTCTATTCGTTTTGGTTTCCATTTATTCTTTAATAGTAATTTCTGGTCATTTCGAGTTTGAATTTTAACAGGTATCGGTATCTGCTGATCTTAATTTTAAAATGGCCTTTAATTTTCTTTGAAAAACTTCTTTTTCGGAAAGATTTTTTTGATTAATTTTATTGAAAAATCCTTTTGTATATTCAGTGAAAAAATAAAGTTGATAAATTGATACTTATCTGTTAGCCTGTACGCACTCCAAAATATGGATCAATAAAGCCAGACAATAACCGGTTTATTGCTGTTTTTACACGGAAATAATTAGCTTTTGCTCAGTGGAAAACTACAATGTAGGTATAATTTAATAAATATTTAGTTGGTATTTTGGTTAGGTTAGGTTAAGTTGCATTTTACATGGAGCCCTGCTATATTTAACCCCCCCCCCCTTAGTGTGCAAATATACAGCTCAAATTATACGTATCCTGTTGATCTCCCAACTGTCTCAGTTTTTCAACCCTATACATGTAGATCCAAATTCTCGAGTGTGTACTGGGCAAAATATAGGTACCGGTTACTTTAACGCCAATCTGGGCGTAAATTTAACTGGAGTTGACTTTGAAAACCAAGAGATAACATATTTTGGGTAAAAGGATAGAATTAGAAATACTTAGAAGGAAACACATTACAGAAAGAATTCTTACTTCATAATGTAGTGCTTTTACTGATTCCAGTTTTCCGTCCCCTTTTTCAAAGAAAATGGATAGTCTGAAAGCAGTATTATTAAACCACTAAGGAGCCATGGATGGCTGAAAGTAAACATCAAGAGAAGATAATTTTTACATGTAGCTGCATCCCGTATAAGTCACTATTTTCTGTTATGTTAGAAGTCGGTTGAAGAGAACTAGCCATTGAGAAATAAAAACTTCACTCTGACTTATATGATAATTTCAAAGAGTAACTAAGATGTTCAAAAAAGATGTGCTCCTTAAGAAGTGCAGCACGAAGCGCAACACGTGGCAAACTTTTTGGAAGGTTGTGTTTTTTATGCCGTGAGAGTACTTTTTAAAGATCCCGAATGGTAACAATAATTTCGTTGTAGAGGCGGCCCTGCC